>NW_027098195.1:0-60000 GCF_019320115.1 Miscanthus floridulus
TTCTGTAGTACCTTCTGGCTTCTGTGCTAGTATGATATTATGATTTATTTTTCTTATTTCAGAAAACAGAGCATGGTAGAGTATGCTTTGGTAGATCAGGAATTCATAGGTGGGGACTTTTTGCTCGGAGGGACATTCAAGAAGGAGAAATGGTACTTTCCCTGACTATGTGGCATATGCCATGTTCTCTTCAGAATTGTCGCTACTAGGAACCTAGATTTACTTCATTGTGATGACAGTGCTCACTTTCTCTATAATTTCTCATATTTTGTAACAATCGGTGGTCTACTAACCCTCCGGTAAATTCGGAGTTTCTTTCTGCCCCATTCCTTTCACTGAGCTTGAATTACTAGAGTTGATTTCTCATAAGTCCACTGCTTCCGTATCTTCTTTATTTATATATTTTCAGGTCCTTGAGTATCGCGGTGAGCAGGTTAGACGAAGTGTAGCTGATTTACGGGAAGAAAAATATCGTGTGCAAGGCAAAGATTGCTATGTGAGTCTTCTGACATTGTTACATTGGTTCATCAAATATGTGGTGTAAAGAACTTCTTGAATAGATTTCTCCCCGGGCAATTGCATTCTCTCTAAGTACAATGCATATGCGGTTATGGCCCTGGTGAGCTTATTATGCCAATTTTGTTATGGAAGCTCTGGAGTAGCGCAGGAGGAAGATCAAACAATTTCATCTCTGATAATCCTTTTCTGCTACTCTTGATATTTTGAATGGTGAAAGAGGGGACGTGTTTTAATCATGTTGCGTGTATTCACATTTTACAATTATTGGTGATATCTTTATTGAACTTGTCTTTTCTACTTCACTGTCTAGTGAGTTGATAATTTACATTTTATTGATTTCTTTCCTTTGTGTGCACAGCTTTTCAAAATCAGTGAGGAAGTGGTTGTTGATGCCACAGACAAAGGAAATGTGGCACGATTGATCAATCATTCTGTAAGGATCATATGCCAAATTTCAAATATGTTTAGCTCTAAAATAGATGTTCATTTGACATTTTTTTTTTACTTTTTGATGCAGTGCACACCAAACTGCTATGCAAGGATTATGAGTGTTGGACATGATGAAAGTCGTATTGTTCTAATAGCTAAGAAAAATGTTTGTGCTGGTGATGAGCTAACGTATGTTATGTGAAATGAATCTCTCTTTGTTGAACTTCTCTACTACTCTATCAGTTCCAAAATGTATGTCATTTTAGTTTTGTCCTAAGTCGAAATCCTCTAACTTTGTGTAAGTTTGTAGAATAATGTACTAAGATCAAATTCGTTTAATTAAATCCACCATTATGTCTTGGTAGTGCATTTTAGTTGGTATTGTAGGTGTTAATTCTCTATAAACTTAGTCAAAGTTACAAAAGATTGACTTGGGACAAAACGAAAACGGCTTACATTTTGAAACGGGGTCATAAACACACAACTCGACTCATCATGTTATTTGTTGTTTTAATTTCAGGTATGACTACCTGTTTGATACAGATGAGGCTGATGAACGGAAAGTGCCATGCCTTTGCCAGACTGCTAACTGCCGGAAATTCATGAATTAGTTTACTTAGATGTCAGAGGATCACTGACATAGTTGTGGTATATGTTGATCTCCCCCCCATTTTTGTTTACATTCATCTTAGAATAAGTTTAGTTAGAGCTCAAAAGTCGAGCTTCCATTCCTGTAAATACCACAGTTGTATTCACTAGGGACAGTTCATTTTTTTTCAAATAAAATTTTTTGTGTCATGTTGAGCACGATCATGCACATCAGCAGACATTGACATCATGACATGTCCATATTCTTCAATATACTTCTGAATCATCATACAATTGAGGCCTCTGTGCGTTGTACTCCATGTCCATATTCTTCAGTATACTTCAGAATCATCATACAATTGAGGCCTCTCTGCATTGTACTCCCTCCATCCTGATATGTAAATGTATTTTGATTATAGAAAAGTCAAACAAAATCTATAATTTCTTACAATATATTTTTATTTGATAAAGAACCGATACCATCTCAGAGTCTTTTTTTAATACAACTATTTATGCAAGTTTTATGCCCTAAATTTTTATATAATTTGATTCATTGTTGATCTACGTTTGTATGCTTGTCATCTTTAAACTAAAGACAAAGTAACCGCAGGGTTGTGCGCTGTTGGGACCTAGAAATCGAATCCTTGCAAAGCGACGTTGGGTCCTTTTCTCTTTCTTTCTTCTCTGATCAGAAGCCGAAAATATCCGCCCCAGCTAACATTTATATTCCCTTGTCATTTTTACAAACTAAAAACGAAATAACTGCAGTTTCATGTGCTGCTGGAACTTGGAAATCGCAAACCGTGCAAAGCAATGTTCGGACGATCTTCTCTTTCTTTCTTGTCGTATCCTTTTTTTTTTTTTGCCTTTCTTGTTTGATTGAGCAGAAGTCGACGTCCTAGCTGTACCAGTGGCCCAAAATGCCTGCCTCAGCCCAGGACACAGATGACGTTGCTGTCACGTGGGGCCCATGTGCCATGGGCTCATGTCAACTTACTACACGTGTTAGGTTAAACATTTCTAACTTTGATTATTGTTTTTAAAAATATGTACATGTTGACACGTATAAAATTGATGGTTTTAGATTCACTGTGGCAAATAGATTTCTTCCTAAAATCGATGGTTGGAGATGAAAATAACAAAGCGAGTACACATCACCCAATGCCGCTCAAGTCACTGGCGATGGTGGACCGGTGGTGCCGTCCCCGCGATAGTTTGGATGAGCTGGGCGACCGGGACTCAACGCCCCGTTCGCTTCTCCTATGATCCATATTTTTTTCAGTTTATTTTTTAATCAAAATAATATTTTTCTCTCATAATAAATTAGTTAGAATAGTATTTTGGCTTGTTTTTTAGCAAAGCGAATGGGGCCACTGCTTGTCAGTGTTTTGAGTAAGTACCAACGAGTAAATTTGTATTATTGCGTGTTTGGCTCGGATGGTGTGCTAAGAGGACACGAGGTTTATACTGGTTCGGGCTGAATGTCCCTATGTTCAGTTCGTTGCTGCTGCTCGTGTTACTAGCACAGAAAAGTTTATAGTAGGGGTTATAAACGGGCGAGAGGGACCGGTCCAAAGTCTTTGGTGGTGTGTTGTTTGTGATGAGGTGCGGTGAACCGATGTTGTGTGATGCACTTGTTCGATGCCCTTTAGTGGGACGCCGTGCTTTTCCTTGTATAGCCTAAGGGAAAGCAGGGGTTACAGCCGAAGGGAAGAGGGAAAAAGAAAGAGAAATAAGGCTTCCGGAGGTGTGCTGTCCTCCTCTTCGTGTGGGTCCCGCTGACCCTGTAGATCGTGGTGGCAGCGGCATCGCACCGGGGTCCTGTTGGTCGCTGCAGCATACGTGCGGGTGTCGTGCGTCGTTCTTATCTTCCATCACATCCGAGCAGACGGAATGGTCAAAGGGTCCCTGACAAAGGCCATACGGGGGGCTGGTGGTACAGTGCCAGTCATCTGACGCCGGTCGACTGACGTTGGATGGTGGCCAGGCAGGGAGTTGGCAGCACAGTACCGGCCTATTGGCGCGATGGGCGATGTGAGTCTCCTAGCTTGGCCTGATGCGACCGCCAGTCACATCAGGATAGGCCCGAGACGTGCTCCCGGACGTGCGCCTCCACGCCATAGTGGTTGAAGCAGTTCGGGTCCTACCCTGCGGCCATTGCTTTAGTCCGGTACCAAATCCGACCGTAGGGAATGGGTGAGGCAGAAATCGACCCACGGGGGTCGAACGAGGCGGAGCCCTTCCCGTGGGACCAGACAAGTCAGAGCCCACACCTTAGGGTCGGACGAGGCGGAAACCTTGTCCCTAGAGTTGGAGCCCATGTCTTGGGGTCAGACGAGGCGGAGACCTCGTCTTTGGAGTTGGACGAGGCATGGCCCGTCCCTTGGGGGTCGGACAAGGCGGAAACCTCATCCTTGTAGTTGGACGAGGCGTGGCTAGGCCTCTGGGGGTCGGACGAGGCAGAAACCTCATCCTTGGAGTTGGATGAGGCATGGCCCGACCCTTGGGGGTCAGACGAGGCGGAAACCTCATCCTTGGAGTTGAACGAGGCGTGGCCCGACCCCTGGGGGTCGGACGAGATCGTAGTTGCGTCTTTAACCATCGGATGAGGCGATGTGATGTTCCTTAATCCTTTGGTTTGAATACCAGGGTATAGGTATCCGATAGTAACCCCAAGCTTTAGAGGGGTGAGACACTCCTGCAAAGGCTTTTTGCGATTCGTTGCTTCTATGGCTGTTGTGCCGTGTAGGGTAACCGAGTAGGATTTAGGCACCTGGCCTCCATGTGGAGGACTGGCAAAGTGGATACGGATGCCCAGCCCCTGAGGAGGAGACATGCTGGTAATCCATTTCCCATCGGGTGCGCGCGAGCGCACTTGGTGGGTGTAGCCCCTGAGCCTTTGGAGGAGTGAGACACTCTTGCAAAGTCTTTTTGCGATTCGTCGCTTGAGGGCACATAGGAGTACTATTTGTTATTGTCGCTTTGCAGGATGGTGAGCCACATATGATACTCGCTGTTTGTCTACGACCGCGTGTCCGATCTCTTTGCGATGCCGAGCCCCCAAGCCCCTGTGCGTAGCAGGGGTCCGGTCGGGGGGTCGGTTCGTCTTGTGATGTCATCACTCATGCGTCCATTCGCTAGGACGGAGGGGCTGAGCCGTGCCATGCTTTCCTCGCTGGACGGAGCACGATGCTCAGTGAGTTGTTAACAGGCTTGTTCAAGTGGAGCCCCGGCATTCCCTTCGTGGGGGCCTAGTTCGAGATCACCTAGTGACTGACTCTAGATTCTTAGTGGCTGAAAGCTCTAGTTTGGTTTTGGTTAATTGATGAAACCCTAAGTGATAACCTAGTTTATCAAAGTGATTATGAGATAGGTAGCACTACTCCAAGTGATGAAGCAAAGACGAAGATCATGACAATGGTGATGGCATGGTGATGATCAAATGCTCAAACTTGGAAAAGAAGAAAGAGAAAAACAAAAGGCTCAAGGCAAAGGTATAAAATGTAGTAGCCATTTTGTTTTAGTAATCAAGACACTTAGTGAGTGTGATCACATTTAAAATAGATAGCCGTACTATTAAGAGGAGTGAAATTCGTATCGAAATGCGGTTATCAAAGTGCCACTAGATGCTCTAATTCATTGCATATGCATTTAGGATCTAGTGGAGTGCTAACACCCTTGAAAACATTTGTGAAAATATGCTAACACATGTGCACAAGGTGATACACTTGGTGGTTGGCACATTTGAGCAAGGGTAAAGAAGTTAGAATTGAAATGGAGTTGGTCGAAGTGATGCTGGCATCGGTCTACTGACCGAACGCTCGATCACTCTTCGACCGGACGCTGATTAGCTACGTCCGGTCAAACTGACGGGTCTACACAGTACCTAGGGTTTTGCACCGGACGCTGGTCTGTGTCCGATCAAGGTGGACCGGACACGTCCGGTCGAAGAAATATGCCTCGGGGAGCTTACTAGAAATGACCAGACGCTGAGGCTCCAGCGTCCGGTCAGTTTTGCCAGAGCGTCCGGTTAGCTTCGTAGCCGTTGAAATCTAATGAACAATGTTTGAAGCTAGTGACACGTGGCATAAATCAGTGGACCGGACGCTAAGTCTAGGGTCCGGTCAATATGACCGGAGCATCCAGTCAGAGCGCGTTTTGCCCAGTGAAGGGGTATAACAACTCTATTTGATGGGGGCTCTATTTATAGCCCCATGGCCGGCTGAAGCTCTAACTTTTGCACATTTTCATTGACATAGCAACCTTGTGAGCTTAGCCAAAGCCCTCCCACTCATCTCCATCATTGATCCATCATCATTGTGAGATTGGGAGAGAATCCAAGTGCATTGCTTGAGTGATTGCATCTAGAGGCACTTGGTATTCGTGTTGTGCTACGGATTTTACTTGTTACTCTTGGTGGTTCCCACCACCTAGACGGTTGGAGCAGCGGTGGAGGATCAGCACGAGTTGGTGATTGTTCGTGGCCGCCTTCGATGATTGTGAGGGGAGTTGTACCTTCCCTGGTGGAGTGCCGAAAGGTAACTCTAGTAAATTGCTCGTGTCATTGAGTTACCTCACTTGTGGGTCGGTTCTTACGGTGTCCTATCGTGTGGATGAGGTTTGTGAAACACCTCTTAGCCGCTGAACCACCAAATGTTGGTCGACACAATGGGGACTAGCGTGTTGGCAAGCATGTGAACCTCGGGAGAAAAATCGATTGTCTCTTGTCATTTGCATTCTCCCAGTGATTTGCTTAATCTTCATCTTGTGATTGGTTCATCCCCTATACGGTGGTATAATCACCCTACTCTCTCATTTACATTCTTGCAAACTAGTTGATACAAGCTCTTTAGTGTAATTAGAATTGAGAGCTTGCTTTATTATTTACATTCATCTAGTTGAGCTCTTAGTGAGTAGTTACATAGCAAATTTGGGTGCCTAAGTAATCATTGCAACTAGAATTGTTGGATAGGTGGCTTGCAACCCTTGTAGAGCTAGAGCAAGTTTGCATTATGCTATTTGTCATACTAATCAAATTGCTCTAGTAGATTTGTAGTTTTTTAAATAGGCTATTCACCCCCTCTAGCTATATTATGACCTTTTAAGTGGTATCAGAGCCGTGGTCACCGTTTGATTAAAGGCTTAACAACCTCGGTGTCAAATTATGGCTCAAGTTGTGTTCAACCATGTGGGGGGCAAACCATCATTCTTTGATGACACATGCTATGGTTATTGGAAGAGAAAGATGAGGATGTATCTTGGTTCAATCAATGATCAAGTATGGGAAGTGACCGAGAATGACTATGCTATCATTGATCTCGATGATCCAACAAATCAAGATAAGATCAACAAGCAATGCAATACAATGGCTCTCAACACCATATACAATGCCATTGATTCCTAGATGTTTGAGCAAATCAAGGATTGTGATAGAGCAAATGAGGTGTGGAAGAGATTGGAGGAAACATATGAGGGCACACCGGCGGTGAAGAGTGCAAGTTATACATTCTCAAGGACAAGTTGACAAGTTTCAAGATGAAGGATGATGAGAGCATTCTGGAGATGTTCCATCGATTGCAAGTCATTGTCAATGATTTGAAGGTATTGGGAGAGAAGATTAAGGATGATGATGTCTCCCATCGATTCTTGATGTGGTTACCTCCAAGATTTGAGATGTTAAGATTGCTCATCATAAGAGGAGGATTGAAGGACATTACCCCCAACCAAGTACTAGGTGATGTCATGACACAAGAGACATACCATATGGAAAGGGAGGGGGATGACAAGGAGGACAAGAAGGAAGAAGAGGACAAGAAGAAGAAAAGCATAGCATTCAAGGCTAGTTCATCACCATACAAAAATAAGGGCAAGTCCAAGAAAGAATCAAGTGATGATGAAGATCTAAGTGATATTGATGATGAGGCTATGGCTCTCTTTGTGCGCAAAATGTGCAAGTTCATGAAGAAGAAGGGCTATGGTGCAAGAAAGAGAAGAGATCACACCAAGAGCAAGGAGTATGTGAGAAGATGCTACAATTGTAAAAGCCCTGATCATGTTGTAGCAAATTGTCCCTACAATAGTGATAATGATAAAGATGAGAAGAAGAAGCACAAGAAAGATAAGAGTGAAAAGAAGGAGAAGAAGGAGAAGAGAACAACCTTCCAAAAGAAGAAAAAGGGTGGAGGCTATGTAGTCACATGGGATAGTGATGGCTCTTCGAATAGTGATAGCTCTAGTAATGATGATAAGAAATCTATCAAGAGAGCACTAGCAAGCATCGCCATCAACAACAAGCCCTCCATCTTTGACACTCCATCAACATGCCTCATGGCAAAGCCTACCAAGGTAAAATATGATGTGAGTGATGACGAAAATGAAAGTGATGATGATGAGTAATCCAAGGAGGAGCTCATGGACATGTGCGAGCAAGTGCACACTTGCTTTGAGATGAAGAGAAAGGAGTGCAAGGAATTGAACAAGAAAGTCAAATTTCTTGAGCAATCCCTTGATGAGCTCAATGCCACTCATGAGAGGCTAATGGAAGCCCATGAGAAGCTTGGCAAAGCTCACTCTAAGCTTGAAAAGGCTCACTCCTCTCTCATTGAGCAAGTCAAAGTGGAGGAAGCCAAGAAGGAGCAAATGATCATAACATGTGATGTGGGACTAACATGCGATCTTATTAATGAATCTATTTTTGTTGCTCCTACTAACACTTCTTGTAGCACTACCACTTCTACTCCACCTATGAATGATACATCACTAATGATGGAAAATGAGAACCTCAAGAAGGAGGTAAATGAGCTCACTCGTGCCTTAGGCAATGCCTATGGTGGAGAAACCCACTTGCTAAAGTGCTTGGGTAGCCAAAGATTTTCTCTCAATAAAGAGGGATTAGGCTATACCCCCAAGAAAGGCAAGGCGGCCTTTGTCACTCCCAAAGCTAGCTTTGTGAAGGGCAATGGTCGGTTTTGCAATAGATGCAAGCAAGTTGGGCATATAGAGCAAAGTTGCAAGACTAACAAGAACAAGTTACCTAATATATCCTCAATTAAATTTGATTCTTGTTACATGCTTTATAAGGGTGCCAATGGTGTGAAGGCTAAGTTCATTGGTACACCAATTGTGGGCCCAAAGAAGAAGGCCATTTAGGTACCAAAGACCTTGGTGACTAACCTACAAGGACCCAAGCAAGTTTGGGTACCTAAAAGGAATTGATCTTCTTTTGTAGGTAAATTATAAAGCCGGAGGAAGGCATTGGGTGCTTGATAGTGGGTGCACACAACACATGATCGGCAATCCAAGAATGTTCAATTCAATCAATGAAAGCAAGAGCAGTGGGATTGATAGTATCACATTTGGTGACAATAGCAAAGGCAAGGTCAAAGGGCTGGGTAAGATTGCAATATCCAATGACTTGAGCATTTCCAATGTGCTACTAGTAGAGAGCTTGAACTTCAACTTATTATCGGTAGCTCAATTGTGTGATCTTGATTTCAAGTGCATATTTGGTGTGGATGATGTAGAGATCATAAGTGTAGATGGCTCTAACTTGATATTCAAAGGATTTAGATATGAGAATCTATACTTAGTTGATTTCAATGCTAGAGAAGCTCAATTGTCAACATGTTTGATCACTAAGTCTAGCATGGGTTGGTTATGGCATAGAAGGCTTGGTCATGTTGGAATGAAACAATTGAACAAGTTGATTAAGCATGACTTAGTTAGAGGCTTGAAAGATGTCACATTTGAGAAGGATAAGCTATGTAATGCATGTCAAGCCAGAAAGCAAGTTGGTAATACACATCCTAAGAAGAGCATAATGAGCACATCTAAAGCATTTGAGTTGATGCACATGGACTTGTTTAGACCAACCACATACACTAGCATTGGTGGAAACAAATATAGATTTGTGATTGTGGATGATTTCACTAGATACACATGGGTATTCTTTCTTGGTGACAAGAGTGATATGTTTGCAACATTCAAATCATTTATCAAAGGCATTCACAATGAGTTTGAAACAACAATCAAGAAAGTTAGAAGTGACAATGGTAGTGAATTCAAGAACACTAGAGTTGATGAATTATGTGATGAATTTGGAATTAGACATCAATTCTCGGCCAAGTATACTCCTCAATCAAATGGGCTAGTTGAAAGAAAGAATAGAACCTTGATTGATATGGCAAGATCAATGTTGAGTGAGTACAATGTGAGTCATTCATTTTGGGCCGAAGCAATCAACACGGCTTGCTATTATAGCAACCGACTCTATTGTCATCCCATGATGAAGAAGACACCTTATGAGCTTTTGAATGGAAGAAAGCCTAATATAGCATACTTTTGGGTTTTTGGTTGTAAATGCTACATATTGAAGAAAGGCACTAGATTGAGCAAGTTTGAAAAGAAATGTGATGAAGGTTTCTTGCTTGGTTACTCCACTACTAGCAAAGCTTATAGAGTTTGGAATTTGGCTAGTGGTACTATTGAGGAGGTTCATGATGTGGAGTTTGATGAAACAAATGGTTCTCAAGAGGAAGATGAGAATCTAGATAATGTAAGAGGCACTCAATTGGTCAATGCAATGAAGAACATGGACATTGATGAGTTAAGGCCTAGAGAGGTGATTGTTGTTGAAGATGACAAGAATCAAGTGTTCTCTAACTCAAATGTGCAAGCTAGTGGTTCTCATGATCAAATCCAAGTAAGCACTAGTGATGGCAATGTGCAAGAACGACAAATGGCTAGTTCATCATCTCAACCAAGTGATCAATCAAATGCTAGCAATCAAGTGCAAGTGCTTCAACCAACCAATGTTGCAAGAGATCATCCATTGGACACTATCATTGGTGATATTTCAAGAGGTGTGTAAACAAGATCAAGATTGGGCTTATTTTATGAGCATTTCTCATTTGTGTCATCCATTGAACCTAAGAAGATAGATGAAGCTTTGAAGGATGTTGATTGGATAAATGCTATGCATGAAGAGCTAAACAACTTCACAAGAAACAAAGTATGGGATTTAGTTGAGAGGCCTAAGGATCATAATGTGATTGGAACTAAGTGGGTCTTTCAGAACAAGCAAGATCAAGATGGGATAGTAATAAGGAACAAAGCAAGATTAGTGGCTCAAGGTTACACTCAAGTTGAAGGTCTTGACTTTGGAGAAACATATGCCCTAATTGCAAGATTGGAAGCAATTAGGATCTTGCTAGCTTATGCTTGTGCCCACAATATCAAGTTGTACCAAATGGATGTGAAAAGTGCATTTCTAAATGGATACATCAATGAGCTTGTGTATGTTGAGCAACCTCTCGGTTTTGAAGATGAAAAGAAACCCAACCATGTGTTCAAGTTGAGAAAGGCTTTGTATGGATTGAAACAAGCACCTAGAGCATGGTATGAGAGATTGAGGGATTTCCTACTCTCTAAGGGATTTAAGATGGGAAAGGTTGACACCACTCTCTTCACCAAGAAGCTTGGAAATGACTTGTTTGTGATGCAAATCTATGTTGATGATATCATCTTTGGATCAACAAATCAAGAATTTTGTGAGGAGTTTGGCAAGATGATGGCAAGTGAGTTTGAGATGTCTATGATTGGAGAACTTAGTTACTTCCTTGGTCTTCAAATCAAGCAAATGAAGAATGGCACATTTGTGAGTCAAGACAAGTATATCAAGGACATGCTCAAGAAGTTTGAAATGGATGAGAGTAAAGCTATTAGTACACCAATGGGGACAAGTGGAAGCTTGGATAGTGATGCTAGTGGCAATATGGTGGATCAAAAGATGTATCAGTCTATGATTGGAAGCCTACTCTATATGACCGCATCAAGGCTAGATGTGATGTTTAGTGTATGCATGTGTGCTAGATTTCAAGCCTCACCAAGAGAAAGTCATTTAAAGGCAACTAAGAGAATATTGAGGTACTTGAAGCATATACAACATGTTGGATTATGATATCCCAAAGGAGCAAGATTTGAGCTGATTGGATATTCGGATTCCGATTATGTGGGATGCAAAGTTGAGAGAAAGAGCACATCGGGTACATGTCAACTATTGGGAAGATTATTTGTGTCTTGGTCATCAAAGAAGCAAAATAGTGTAGCACTTTCAACCACCGAAGCGGAGTACATTTTGGCCGGTAGTTGTTGTGCTCAATTACTTTGGATGAAGGCTACCTTGAGTGACTTTGGAATCAAGTTCAAGCAAGTGCCATTGCTATGTGACAATGAAAGTGCCGTAAAGCTCACCAACAACCCAGTTCAACACTCAAGAATAAAGCATATAGATGTCCGTCATCACTTCATAAGAGATCACCAACAAAAAGGGGACATTTGCATAGAGAGTGTGGGCACCGAAGATCAACTTACTGACATATTCACCAAGCCACTTGATGAGAAAAGGTTTTGCAAGCTAAGGAATGAATTGAACATACTTGACTTCTCCAATATGTGTTGATGCACCCCCACTATATGACATGCCTCTCCTTTGAGCAAAGCAAGGTAAAGTTGATTGACATGCCATCCATCCATTCCTAAGGACTTGTTTAGTGCATCTAGTCATTCCTATCATACTCTAGGCTCATTCATGAAAATCAAATGAATTTGATGCTTGTATGGTACCACTATTGCTTGTATGTTTGAAATGATCTAGTGGTAGCATATGACATGTTTGTGGGCTTGTAAACCTAGTGTTTGATTTAGAAAATAAGCTATAAGTGTTTAACTCAACATGGTACAAGATAACCCTTATTTGGAGGTGTGAAGAATCTTGTCCTTGGATCAAACCGAGTTAAATATCTTGTGCAAGTAATCTAGATTGAACCAAATTGGGAAAATGATCCTCACTTCACATGGTTTCACCCCAACCTATCTATAATTTGAACTCACCTTTTGTGATAATTGTTGACAAAGGGGGAGAGAAACAAAGATATTTGACATAAGGGGCGAGATATGATAAGGGGAGAGATATGATAAGGGGAGAGATATGATAAAGAAAGGGATCAAATTAAAATTTTGAGCACACAAGTAAGGGGAGCAAACTCATAAACTTGTATGGTGCATTTGAATGAACATTTCATATATTTGCTTGCATGGTACAAGTTCTTAATTTCAATACTCATGCTTGTGTGGTGTATGCTAGGTATAGGTTTGAATGATGTAATGAAAAACTAGCATGCATAGGCTAAAGTAACTAGACTCATGCTCGCATTATAAAAACTAGACCCTTGCTTTTAATATTGATCTCATGGGGTATTCTAGTTTTTGTGTATGTCTAGTTACTAATGGTGCTAAGGATGGTATATTAGTGCACTCCGATTGGTATCACGCTTCAAAGGTCCATCTCTTATACCTTAGCATCATTTGGTAGAAATTGACTCCTATATTTCCTATCTAAGCATATGTGCAAGCTACAATCCAAACTCCTAGCACATATGTAGGGGGAGCAATTACTACCATTTAGAGTTCATGAAACTTGTCCATATCCTTTACACACGGTAAATATGCTTGGGCAAGCAACATGGATTCAAATGTACTTTAATTCATATCTTTGTATAAGGGTTGTCATCAATTACCAAAAAGGGGGAGATTGAAAGCTCTAGTTTGGTTTTGGTTAATTGATGAAACTCTAAGTGCTAACCTAGTTTATCAAAGTGATTATGAGATAGGTAGCACTACTCTAAGTGATGAAGCAAAGACGAAGATCATGACAATGGTGATGGCATGGTGATGATCAAATGCTCAAACTTGGAAAAGAAGAAAGAGAAAAACAAAAGGCTCAAGGCAAAGGTATAAAATGTAGGAGCTATTTTGTTTTAGTGATCAAGACACTTAGTGAGTGTGATCACATTTAAAATAGATAGCCGTACTATTAAGAGGAGTGAAACTCATATCAAAATGCGGTTATCAAAGTGCCACTAGATGCTCTAATTCATTGCATATGAATTTAGGATCTAGTGGAGTGCTAACACCCTTGAAAACATTTGTGAAAATATGCTAACACATGTGCACAAGATGATACACTTGGTGGTTGGCACATTTGAGCAAGGGTAAAGAAGTTAGAATTGAAATGGAGTTAGTCGAAGTGATGCTGGCATCGGTCTACTGACCGGACGCTGGATCTCTCTTTGACCGGACGCTAATTGGCTACGTCCAGTTAAACTGATGGGTCTGCATAGTACCTAGGGTTTTGCACCGGACGCTGGTCTATGTCCGGTCAAGGTGGACCGGATGTGTCCGGTCGAAGAAATATGCCTCGGGGAGCTTACTGGAAACGACCGGACGCTGAGGCTCCAGCCTCCGGTCAGTTTTGCCAGAGCGCCCGATCAGCTTCATAGCCATTGAAATCTAATGAATAGCGTTTGAAGCTAGTGACACATGGCATAAATCAGTGGACCAGACGCTGAGTCCAGGGTCCGGTCAATATGACCGGAGCATCCGGTCAGAGCGCGTTTTGCCCAGTGAAGGGGTATAACGGCTCTATTTGATGGGGGCTCTATTTATAGCCCCATGGCCGACTGAAGCTCTAACTTTTGCACATTTTCATTGACATAGCAACCTTGTGAGCTTAGCCAAAGCCCTCCCACTCATCTCTATCATTGATCCATCATCATTGGGAGATTGGGAGAGAATCCAAGTGCATTGCTTGAGTGATTGCATCTAGAGGTACTTAGTATTCGTGTTGCACTGCGGATTTTACTTGTTACTCTTAGTGGTTGCCACCACCTAGATGGTTGGAGCAACGGTGGAGGATCGGCACGAGTTGGTGATTGTTCGTGGCCGCCTTTGGTGATTGTGAGGGGAGTTGTACCTTCCCTGGCGGAGTGCCGAAAGGTAACTCTAGTAAATTGCTCGTGTCATTGAGTTACCTCACTTGTGGGTCAGTTCTTGCAGTGTCCTATCGTGTGGATGAGGTTTGTGAAACACCTCTTAGCCACCGAACCACCAAGTGTTGGTTGACACAACGGGGACTAGCGTGTTGGCAAGCACGTGAACCTTAGGAGAAAAATTGATTGTCTCTTGTCATTTGCATTCTCCCAGTGATTGGCTTAATCTTCATCTTGTAATTGGTTCATCCCCTACACGGCAGTATAATCACCCTACTCTCTCATTTACATTCTTGCAAACTAGTTGATAGAAGCTCTTTAGTGTAATTAGAATTGAGAGCTTGCTTTATTATTTACATTCATCTAGTTGAGCTCTTAGTGAGTAGTTACATAGCAAATTTGGGTGCCTAAGTAATCATTGCAACTAGAATTGTTGGATAGGTGGCTTGCAACCCTTGTAGAGCTAGAGCAAGTTTGCATTACACTATTTGTCATACTAATCAAATTGCTCTAGTTGATTTGTAGTTTTTTAAATAGGCTATTCACCCCTCCTCTAGCCATATTAGGACCTTTCAGTGGCTGGTCCATATAGTTCCTGGATCTGTTCGACCGGTCCGAGGGCTCGATGCCTTTCTTCGGGAAAAAACCATGGACCCTGCATCATTGAAGACTCAAAATGAGGGTCGGGATGCCTGTGGCGCTTCATGTGCTTTGGATATTGGTTGCTAGTGGGCCTATCCTTAACCTTACCTCACTCTAGGGTGCCCTAGAGTGGCCGTGAACCCACTGGTGGGCCAGCCTTCGAACTCCTGGCCATTAATGGGCCATAGGAGCATTTTCAACTCCATATCCCACTTACCTGTGGTGGCCCATAGCCTTTGAAGATGAACCATCGCCCGACGGATCCTTCACGGGGAAGAGTTGGATAGGCATGCGCTCGTCTCTCGAGGCTGCGATGCCACTAATGCTATGAGGAATAGTGAGGGCATGAGTCTTGAAAGAAATGGATCTAGCGAGGCATGGGGTGCATTAATTTAGGCGGATGGTTCATCCTTCTCCCATTCTGCCCTTACCTTATATACGGAGCTGTTTCTCCCTAGCCTCCATACGTGCAGCCGCATCCTTGCCCTTCCAACCTGCCTTCCTTTTGCTTTCGAGTTCTGGCCTTTGTTCCCCTATTTTTGCTCCGTCGCTGGTGAAGTTCTCGCTCTCCAGCCCTACGCCACTGCCAAAACTTCTGCATTGCCATCCCCTTTCATTGATGGAGCCATGGCCTTGCTCTAACATTCTCCATGTGCGCATGGAGGGTCTAGTTAAGAAAGGCCTTCTCCGCGCAAGGACTATGGTGATGGAGTGGATCGTACCTGGTGGTGAGGATGTGTCGTTGCCTCCCAATAGCTATGTCGTCTCCTTCATCCCTTCCACGAGCGTGGGCTCACGACTCCTCCCCATCGATTCCTCCGAGGGCTGCTGCACTACTATAGGATTGAGCTACAGCATCTAAATCTCAATGGGATTCAGCACATCTAGGCCTTCATCGCGCTGTGTGAGGGCTGTTTGGGGATTGATCCCCACTTCGAGCTGTGGAAATACTTCTTCACTGTTGAGATGTAGAAGAAGAAGGAGAAGAACAATCTAGACCTGGCGGTGCCGATGGGATGCACGAGCATCCATATTTGGGGCAGCCGGGCATCAGAGTACATGTCCATCCCTTTGTCAAATTCTAACAAGGGGTGGCATAAGATCTAGTTCTACCTAAGGAAGACATCGCCGCCCCCTGCCGATCTTCACCGAGCACCTGATTGAGGAGTACGGGCCCATTAGGAGGGAGCAGAACAGGCTCAGTGACCTCCTCAAAGCCATCATGACTCTGAAGGGCCACAGTCTTCATGGGACCAGTGTCATCGAAGCGTACCATGTCCGGAGGCTAGTGCCGCTGATGGCGTGCGCTCTTTCAATGTGGAAGATGACACCAGATTCCACGCCCGAAGGGACGGTGATGGCCATCGGTGAGGCCCTCAGCATCGGTGAAATGGCACAACGCCTCAAGGAGGCGATGGAGTGCCTAGTGGATATATCGGTGGATCTTGCCTTGGTGTACCCATTCCTAGGGCATCCCTCGATGTGGCCGGACATGGGTTTCATCGAACTGGTAAGTCTTCTTTGAGTTTCTTTCATTGACCTACCCTCCTATGTTCTCAGATTCTAACCACTGGGATTTGCAGCTTGGCCTTATCGCTTGTGATTCTGACCCGCCATTGCCTAAGGATGTGGCATGGAGGGCGGTGAACTGCACCGTGGCTGAGGCGGCGAAGGCAAGGAAGGAGCGAAAGAAGGCTAAGGAGGAGAGAGCGAAGCTCTAGCGTGAAAGGCACCGGCAGGGGTCGGAGGAGAGCGATGATGATGACGAGGGGGAAAAGGAGGAAGAGTCCAACCCCAACATCCCATGGGGCACGCTTGTGCTCGAGGATGAGTAGGCTGACGTGGGGCAAGTCAACTTGACCCCGATTCTGCAGCACGCCCTGACTCAAACCGAAGAGGCTGCGCCTCCAAGATCGGTGGGGGAGGATATGCCCCTAAGGTTGGTAGAGCAAGTCCACCCTGCTCCGACCGACCCTGTCGGGGTGATCCTGATTTCATAGCAAGCCCCAACACAAATCAAAGAGGATATGCCTCCAAGATCGGTGGGGGGGATGCACCCTCAAGGTCAGAGGAGCAAGTCCGCCCCGCTCCAACCGACCTCACCGGGGGATCAAAGCGTCCAATTGTCGATGTGGTTGAGTCAAGGTCGAGCGACTAGCCCCCAAACATTCTTGGATTATGGCATCAAGGTGAGTTAAAGGCTTCTTTGCCCTTTCATTGTGTTCTCAAATTTCATCGTGTGACGTTGGTGCCTTCCGTAGGACCGGCCCCTGCAACCGCCTGACGTTGGCACCACAAAAGATCCTGGCATGTCAGCCAACCCCCCAGGAGTCAACTGGCATGGTGCCAGGGGCATGTCATGATGGCGTCAAGGTGGACATGGCACCGCCTAAGGAAGCGGGGGAGGTTGAGGCACCGATTTTGTCGGAGGAGGCGCTCGTGGAATTGGTGCCCGCGCCGGTCAACATGCTCGAGGTGGGGCAGATGGGAGGAGGCACGACCGAGGCATCCCCTATAGACATGGTGACATCTTGGACTTTGGAGCCTAGGCTGCCAGCCTACTCCACCATTGGAGGGTCCTCTCCTAAGGGAGCGCCAGTGATGGAGGAGGTTCCGTTGGCTCCCATCGGGCCGATGCCAATGGTTACGATGACAGATCCCTTGGTTGGGGCTAGGCCCTCCTAGTCCCTTGTCTGGTCGAGCGATGATTCGCTTGCATGGGGAAGGAACTGGCTCTGTTGGGCTAGGCGGCTAGACCTGAGCGACTCGGTGTTCAACCTCGATGACCCGACGGAGGTGAAGGGCTGGATGAGCGTGCGCTTGGGACTTGAGTCCGCAGTCCGCTCTCTGACTGACGTGTTGGGGGCGTTGAAGGATGGCGTCACCCCAGCCAGCTAGGTTTGTCATGTCTTCACATTTTCTACTTTCAAGCCCTATTTTAAATAATTCTAACTTGATTTTTTCGTAGTCCCTTGCGATGCGCAACCGGGAGAAGTCCCTATTCCTCTGTTGCGAGAGGGTGGTCTAGGGGCTTGCTGCTGAAGTACCATGGCTGTAGGAGGAAGTGGCGAGCCTCCAGACCAAGGAACAGGAAGCCCGTCAACATGCCAATGAGGCCGAGGACAAGCTCAAGGCTGGGGTCGCCAAGGCCGGGGAAGATGCCGCAGAGCTTGGACGACTCCGCCCAGCCCTCAACCTTGCTCGACACGCACTCAAAAATCAACAGAAGTAAAAGGAAGAAGCTGAGAGCCTGGCCACCGCCTTGGCTAGGGATGTTGGCGTGCTCTAGAGGGAGAAGATGGTCCTCGAGGAGCAAGTGAATGGTGAGGCTCTGGTTACCTTTCTGCTTGACGTTCGAGGTCAATTTTTTTGACGCACTTTGGTGTTTGATTTGGGCAGCCCTATAGAGGCAACCCTTTGAGGTGTGGGGTCAACTCCAGTCAGAGAACAACAACCACAATGCCTTGTGCGCTGTCGTCGGGTTGGTCTTCGACGACCTCAGGGTCGCCCCGACCGTGGAGATGAGCTCACTCATAGTCCGGGTTACCTAGATCCTAGATCGAGCACGCGCGCTCGCAAGGGAGGCCCTGCACACTGGCGTCCATCATGTGTTCGCCATCGCCTACTCCCACTACATCGACATCGACCTACTAGTGATCAGTGAGGGCTTCGCGCCTGGCTACACTAACGCCGAGCTGGACAAAATTAAGAAGGAAGCGGCTCCCCTAGCACGGGACCTAGCGGAGAAGGTCGAAGAAGAAATCCTACCCAAGAGTGTTTAGTTAGATAGCTGAGTTTGGCATTTGTCTTTCTATAAAGACTTTTATTATGGTCGAAAATGTTGTTTGGCCTCTCTCTCTCTATATATATAAAGTTTGTTGCGATCCAACCCTTGTTTTATGTTAAGGCATTAGAAACTTAAGTTGTGAGCGACTAAGTAATGATCACGCTGGGGAGCAAGCAATGTCGTAGCCGTCGGGGCGTAGGCTTTTTGCATTCCAACTAGTTTTACTCATTGTTAGTTTTTGACAACTCTTATTTCTTAGTCTTGTCATAAAAAGGAAGGGTTGGATGAGAAAATGTTTCTGAGTATATGTACTCTATAAAGTTTTGTTGTGATCTGACCCTTGCTTTATATTAAGGCATTAGAAACTTAAGTTGCGAGTGACTAAGTAATGATCACGCTGGTGAGCAAGCGATGTCATAGCTGTCGGGGCGTAGGCTTTTTGCATTCCAACTAGTTTTACTCATCGTTAGTTTTTTTGGCAACTTTTATTTCTAAGTCTTGTCATAAAAAGGAAGGGTCGAATGGGAAAATGTTTCTGAGTATATGTACTCCTATTAGCCCCCGAGTAAAACCTGACCCTAGGTAGTTGCTAGGGTCAGGTGTTACTGAAGACCGATCAGATCAGAAGTGAATCCAATAGGAGGTAACATTTTTTGGTTTTTGCAGAAATAATACTTAGTTCGATAAGCACATCAAAAGCTTTGGAACGAAAAGATTAAGGGTAAAAGTGACGTAGCTGTTTGATGTTCTATGCGTTGGCAATGGCTTTGCCATCATCGGTCTTGAGCTTGTAGGTGCCAGGTCAGAGTACTTTTGTGATCATGTACGGTCCTTCCCACGGTGCCGATACTTGTGGTGATTTTTGTTGCTCTGGATACGGCGAAGGACTAAATCGCCTACGCCGAATGTGCGACCCTGCACGCATCGATTGTGGTACCACCATAGCACCTGCTGGTATTTGGCCTAACAGAACAGGGTGATGTCGCGTGCTTTGTCAAGCAGGTCCATGGCGTCTTCCAAAGATGCTTCATTTCACTGCTCATTGTAGGCCTTGACCCTTGGTGCTCCATAGTCGAGGTCGGTCGGGAGGATGGCTTCAGAGCCGTAGACCATAAAAACAGCGTGTAACCGGTTGCCCGACTACTAGACGTCCTTAGGCTCCAGAGTACTATGGGAAGCTCGTCGACCCATTGTCCGCCAAATTTGTTCAACCGGTTGAAGATCCTAGGCTTGAGGCCTTGTAGGACCATGCCATTTGCGTGCTTGACCTACCTGTTCATATGGGGGTGCGCTATGGTGGCCTAGTTGATGCGGATGTGATACTCATCGCAGAATTGGAGGAACTTCTTCCCGGTGAATTACGTGCCGTTGTCCGTGATGATGGAGTTCGGGACTCCAAAGCGATGGACGATGTCCATGAAGAACAACACGGCCTGCTTGGATTTGATCACGATGATCGGCCAAGCCTCTATCCACTTTGTGAACTTGTCCACGATGACAAGTAAGTGCGTAAAGCCCCTAGGCGCCCTCTTGAGGGGCCCTACTAGGTCGAGCCCCCAGACTATGAACGACCATGTGATGGGGATCGTCTGGAGCGCTTGGGCCGATAGGTGAGTTTGCCGAGTGTAGTACTGGCATCCTTTGTAGGTGCGTACGACCTGCTCGACATCAGCCACCGCAGTTGGCCAGTAGAAACCTTGTCAGAATGTGTTTTTGACCAAGGTTCTAGGTGTGACGTGATGTCCACAGACCCCTCCATGGATGTCTTCCAGTAGGTCCTTCCCCTGCTTGGTGGGGATGCAACACTGTAGGATTCTAGTGTGGCTGCGCTTGTAGAGCTCCCCTTTGATGACGACGAAGGACTTGGTATGACATGCGAGCTATCGAGCCTCCGTCTTATCGACAGGGAGCACCTCATGGAGGAGGCAATCAAGATAAGGTGTTCTCTAGTTGGTTAGAGGGTCAAGCTCCGCCACCAGGTCTTTGATGAGTTCCATGACCTCGGGGTCAGATGGAACTGATGGCCGGTCAGCCCCCAAGCCCAGAATTGGTGGCTCATTGTTAGCCTATTCTGGTTCCTCATATCAGATTGAGGGCTTGTGCAGGTTGCTAGTGAAGATGTTGATAGGGACCGGCTCTCGGCTCGATGCCATCTTTGCTAACATGTCAGCTACTTCATTGAGCCACCACGGGATATGGTTGAGCTTGAGACCATTGAACTTGTCCTCCAACTATCAGACCTCATGACAATACGCAACCATCATGGCATTGTGGCAGCTTAACTCCTTCATGACCTGGTCGATGACCAGTTGTGAGTTGCCTCAGACGTCATGTCATCGGAGGCCCAACTCAATGGCGATGCGCAAGCCATTGACGAGTGCCTTGTACTCAGCCACATTATTTGAAACCGAGAAGTGGATGCGAATTGCGTACCTCATGCACACCCTAAGGGGGGAAACAAAAACTAGCCCGACCTTAGCGCCCTTCTTCATCAGTGATCCATCAAAGTACATCATCCAGCACACCAGATTGATGGCCGTCGGCAACATTTGGATCTCATTCCATTCATCCATAAAGTCAGCCAGTACTTGAGACTTGATGACTGGGTTCATGGGGCATACGTGATGCCCTAATCCATTAGCTCGAGCACCCATTTCGCGATTCTCCCCATGGCCTCCTAGTTCTGGATAACCTCGTCGAGGGGAAAGATGACATGATGGTCACCTAGTGTGAGTCGAAGTCGTGGCACAACTTCCTCTTAGTGATTAGGATGGCATATAGGAGCTTCTGGGTCTGGGGGTAGTGTGTCTTGGAGTTGGACAAGACTTCACTAACAAAGTACACGGGGCGTTGTACCTTGAGGGCATGTCCCTCTTCTCCCTATTCTACAACCAAGGCAGCGCTGACCACCTAGGTCATAGCTACAACATAGAGTAGGAGTGGCTCTCCCTCAGCCGGTGGGACTAGAAGCGGGGCCTTCGTTAGGAGCACCTTGAGTTTGTCAAGCGCCTCCTAAGCCTCAAGCGTCCATGCGAACCAGTCAGTTTTCTTTAGGAGCCAGTAAAGGGGGAGCCCCCATTCGCCAAGGTGCAAAATGAAATGACTAAGCACCGTGAGGCACCCGATAACCTTCTAAACTCCCTTTAGGTTCGGAATCAGGCCCATCTTTGTGATGGTTGAGTTTTTTACCGGGTTGGCTTCGTTGCCACACTCGGAGATGATGAATTCGAGCAGCATGCCCCTTGGGACCCCAAAGATGCATTTCTCAGGGTTGAGCTTGATGCCATTCTCTTGGAGCTTCCTAAAGGTCTGTTCTAGGTTGGCCATGAGCTGGTCGGTCTGCTTGGACTTGACTACGATGTCATCTATGTAAGCCTCGATGGTCCACCCAATGAGGTCTCCAAAGCATTTGATCATGCAACCCTAGTATGTAGCCCCGATGTTCTTGAGTCCGAACAGCATCGTAACGTAGCAGAATGATCTGAATAGGGTGATGAAAGAGGTCGTGAGCTAGTTGGACTCTTTCATCGTGATCTGATGGTACCCGGAGTACGCATCAAGGAAGCATAGGGTTTCACACCCTGAGGTTGAGTCAACCACTTGATCTATGCGTGGCAAAGGAAATGAATCCTTCGGGCATGCCTTATTGAGGCTTGTGTAGTCAACACATATTCTCCATTTCCCACTTTTCTTTTTTACTAGAATGGGATTGGATAACCACTCTAGGTGGTATACCTCCTTGATTAAACCGACCGCCAAGAGCTTAGAGATTTCCTCGCCGATGAGCCTCTGCTTCTCCTTGTTGAAGTGGCATAGGTGTTGTTTGACTGGCCTAGAACCTGGCCTGATCTTCAGGGCATGCTCGGTGACTTGCCTCAGAATTCCCAGCATATCCGAGGGTTTTCATGCAAAGATGTCTCGATTGGTAGGGAGAAAGTCGACAAGCGTGCCTTCCTACTTAGGGGAGAGGGCGGTGCGAATGCACACCATCTTGTTGGTGGAGTTGTCAGGGTCGATGAGGACCTCCTTGACGTTCTCCACAGGCTCAAAGGATCTAGCCGCCCACTTCGCATCGAGCATTCCTTCAGCGATGTCCTTCCTGATGGCTATGAGCTCCTTGAAAGCGAGGGTTGCCAAAGCAAGCTCATAGCCCTTGAGCTCGCACTTGTAGGCCCCGCGCAGTGATGACCCCACGTGGGCCCAACATCTTGAGCTTGAGGTAGGTGTAATTGGGATGACCATGAACTTCACGTAACACGGTTGCCCCAAAATGGCATGGTAGACTAGGGGAACCCGACTACCTCGAAGGTGAGG
The DNA here is from genome assembly GCF_019320115.1 of Miscanthus floridulus. Classification (NCBI taxonomy): domain Eukaryota; kingdom Viridiplantae; phylum Streptophyta; class Magnoliopsida; order Poales; family Poaceae; genus Miscanthus; species Miscanthus floridulus. The sequence goes on from NW_027098195.1 coordinate 23,107, forward strand.
GTCTCTATCCTATAGTTGGATGGATTCCCGAAGGTGATGGGTAGGTTGATCTGCCCGATCAGCATGGCCTGCTTTCCTGGTATGATGCCATGGAAAGGTGCCCTGGTCGACCGGATGTGCGTTCGGTCGATGCCCATAGCGTCGAGTGTCTTGGCATATAAGATGTTGAGGCCGCTGCCTCCATCCATTAGTACCTTAGTGAGATGCTTTGTGCTGATGATAGGATCGACCATGAGCGGGTACCTACCTGGGTGTGTGACGCTATCCGGGTGGTCAGATCGGTCGAAGGTTATGGAAGACCCTGACCATTTGAGGAAAATAGGCGTGGTGGGCTCCACTTCGTAGACCTCTCAGTGCGTGAGCTTCTATCAGCGCATGGAGCCATATGCCTCTAACCCATCAAAGATCATGAGACAGCCATCCGGCAATGGAAAGCCACCGTCCTTCTCTCCGGCATATCAGGGCGGGAGTGCCGCCTTGAGGATATGCCAACCGAAAGCCTAGGGCCCCGTTGGCTTAGGGCTATGACTCCGGTCCTCCTCATGGTCATAGCTCCCACCATGGCAAGGGTGGTAGCTGCGGCTAACCCCTCCCTGACATTGTTGTGGGTACGCCGATGGGTGTTAAGGGTGTCACGCGTGTCATAGTTGTGGCCGAGATGCTCTTGCACCAGAACTATGATGCGTGTCCTACCGTCGTGCGGCGCCTGGTGGACTGATGCGTCCTTGTCGAGTCACACTGAGGGCATGCGCTGCCTGGCGTTGAGCTCCTATCGTCGAGACAGCTAGCTCTCAGCCTACTATGTAGCTGCACGCTCGAGTAGTGTGTGAATCTCATGGTAGGCCCATCGATCCTTAGGCATTACAGGCACCGAAAGCCCCCTGAGCAAGGCTGCCACAGCAATGATGTTCTGGCTTGCTCGAGCGAAGTGCAGGAGCACCTAATCATTTTTGATGATCCTTTGGTTCACATCCTAGGCCATGGCACGTGTGCGCCCCCATCTCCATGGCGCTCGATCTAGCGATTGAGCTCCACACGTTCTTGCTCTAGCTAGAGTTGCGCTTCCTCAAGTCTAGGTGCTCTGCCTTTAGCCGCTCCACCCATAGGCTAGGTGGGGCTCTTGTATCTCCCTTGACCTCATCATTGATGTCATTTGTCAGGGTAACCTCCTCCTCATGGATGCTTTCGATGTGTCTCTTAGGGGTACCTATCATGAAGCATTCACAAGAGGGGTGATGGTCCCCCTACTAGAGTTAGAGCCAGAGGGCGACTCCAGCTCCTCTATGAGAAGGTCGTGGAAAGATTCCGTGACATGTTTGATCACCCCTACGAACTCATCGTTCATGGGGGATGGAATCATGCATTGTGCCACAAGGTGGCCAATGGTTTCTGTGGCGTTACGGAGACCGAACAGGAGCATTGTCGGGGCGCTCTGGATGAGTTATTCCAGGGAGAGCGGTTCTCCCCCGGCAAGCTGCGCCATGATGTTGGCGAACGAGAAGGTGATGTGGCGTAGGCCCTCCCGAGACGGTTGGGGTCCTAGGAAGACACCGAGCTGACGCTCCAACCTCCCATAGTTGAAGTTGAGGAGTTGGCCGCTCCCGGGCGCATGGGCCTCCTGTGCGTGTTGCCGTAGCTCCTCAAGCGACTTAACGATCGCGTCTAGGTCAGCGGAGTGGAGAGGCTGAATGATGACAGGTGCCCGCTCTAGCTCTCCATCCACCATGATGATGAAGTCTAGGTCCCCAAAGCACACGTGTGTGCCTGGGACCCAGCAGATGTCGTGACTAGACATCCGAGGACTGGTGTTGATGTCAAAACGCGCAAAAATCCCTTACCTGGCGCACCAACTGTCGGTGTTTTGAGTAAGCACCAATGAGTAAATTTGTATTATTGCACGTTTGGCTTGGATGGTGTGCTAAGAGGACACAAGGTTTATACTGGTTCGGGCAGAATATCCCTACGTCCAGTTCATTGCTGCTGCTCGTGTTACTAGCACGGAAAAGTTTGTAGTAGGGGTTACAAATGGGCGAGAGAGGGACCGGTCCCAAGTCTCTGGTGGTGTGTTGTTTGTGATGAGGTGCGGTGAACCGATGCTGTGTGATGCACTTGTTCGATGCCCTTTAGTGGGACGCCCTGCTTTCCCTTTTATAGTCTAAGAGAAAGCAGGGGTTATAGCCAAAGGGAAGAGGAAAAAAGAAAGAGAAATAAGGCCCCTAGAGGTGTGTCGTCCTCCTCTTTGTGTGGGTCTCGCTGACCCTGTAGATCATGGTGGCAGCGGCGTTGCACGGGGTCCTATTGGCCGCTGCAACATACGTGCGTGCATCGTGCGTCGTTCTTATCTTCCATCCCAACCGAGCGGACAGAATGGTCAAAGGATCCCTAACAAAGGCCATACGAGGGGCTGGCGGTATAGTGCCACTCATCTAACGCCGGTCGACTGATGTTGGACGGTGGTTAGATAGGGAGTTGGTAGCACAGTGCCGGCCTATAGACACGATGGACGATGTGAGTCTCCCAGCATGGCCTGTTGCGACCGCCAGTCACATCAAGACACGCCCGAGATGTGCTCCTAGACGTGCGCCTCCACGCCGTAGTGGTTGAAGCAGTTTGGGTCCTACCCTGGGACCGCTACTTTAGTCCGGTACCAAATATGTCCCCCAGGGAACGGGTGAGGCAGAAATCGACCCATGGGGGCCGAACTAGGCGAAGCCCTTCCCATGGGACCGGACAAGTCGCAGCCCACGCCTTAGGGTCAGACGAGGCGGAGACCTCGTCCCCAGAGTTGGACGAGGCATGGCCCGGCCCCTAAGGGTCAGATGAGACAGAAATCTTGTCGCCCGCAGATGATGTCGATGTCTCATGCTTGTAGATTTCTTCTTATTGCAAGCAATGTGTTTCCTCTAAGTAGCGGTTGTGGCTCGACACGATTGAATGATTGTCCTACATCCCTGTACTCCCTCTATGTTCTTAAGAGCAAGTATAATAGAAAGTTGTAAGCCAACTGAATGCTGAGGTGGAGAAGAGAGAAGATGGGAGATAAGAGAAGCGGGCTGTGAGCTTACAGCCGGTTTAGACACAAAAACCAAGAAACTCTATGATAGAGACAAGTGAGCTATGTATTAATAGTGAAAAGCTCACTACTATATGGGTGGGTTGAGAGAAGACCGTAAAGATTCTTACAGCCAGTCTACCGACTGTATTATTAGTCTCGCTTTAAAGAAAGTCGTTTTGACATCGACACGGTGTTTAAAAAACAACTTTGACCACTGTCTTTTGCTATAAAATATTTATAGAATATAGTCAATATATACTTTTATAAAAACTACTTTTTAAGATATTTTAAAACTTAACCTAAAAAAATTATTTGTAGTTAAAATTTAAAACATTTGACTTAAGACAATCTTAAAACAATTTTATGCGAGAACATGGAGGGAGTAATCCCTCATGGCTTTCAAGCGTAGTAGAATCGAACGCGGCGCCGACCGACTGAAGTGGAAGAGCCACAACGGCAGATTCGATCCTAAGCCGGGCGGTACTCGCGCACTTTGGCTTACGAGTTACGAGCCAACTCCAACCGTGTGAGTAGTGAGCCCTCGGCCTAGCTCATCGTCCGGCCGCGTCGCATATTCTGCACACCCAACTCCAACCGTGTGACGCGGACCAAATTGCAATGAATACAAGTGGACTGCTACTTTCCAATACCAACTAGAAAACCATGGGCGTGGCGTTGCCACGCCAGCTAGGGCTGTTCCATTAGAGAACCTGCGAGTAGTATTAGCGGTGGCCATGTATCGAGATGGAAAATATAAGATATGAGTTATTGGTAGTGGGCTTATCTCTGATTGATAGGTCACCGTTCGAGAGCCAAATGCCGACTGAAAGGGTGGATTGCCGATCGTGCTGCAAAGAGGCCAACAATTCCTGCTTGATCGTTTGGGATGAAACTTACATATAAAAGTAGCGACAGGACTGCAATGGTTATTATTGCATATGTCAAATGTCCTCAGTTCATTCTGAATTGAAGAAGGGACCATATAGATGCATTGGTTCTCATCACTGCATGTGCCAAATACCTCAATTCAAAAAAAAAGTACAATAGAAAGATCATAAAAGAGTGATAATCATCATTGCATATTCCCATATACCTTAGTTCAGAAAAGAAAATAGACAGATGGATGGTAATCATCACTGCATATTCCCAAATGTCATAGCTCAATGAAAATTTATAGTCACTATATAAATTGGAGCCATTGTAAGCTTACCAAATAGGTATGCATACATAGCTACAACAAACAACTATGGTAAGCTTTGATTCCAACATCATTGGAACTAAACAATATTGAGTTCAATAACAGAAAAAACAGGCATGGACATATATATTTCTTATCTTGTAGGTCGTCCACAAGAGGTGAAGTTAATGATGTCTGATACCTTGACTTCAATAGTAGCTCACACCTAAAGAGATATGGAACTATTTTAGACTAAAAAATCTGTCACGATCCGTAAGCTATCTGGAAACAAACGTATAACTAATCAACATGTAGAAGTGTAGGTATTTTTGGAAGGATGAAATATAGTAATCGGAGACGTAATAGCATGTTAAAATGCAGTAAACTATTAATTTGTTTAATAGTACATGAAAACAATTTGATTGTCTATACTTGTACAACTCTTTGAATTTGTAATTTGAAAACAATTTGACTGTACAATTTCTAGCCTATGAAAAAACATGATAAATTCAGCAGCAAGAAAGTCTATATACTTGTATAACGAGTGAAAATTAGCTAGCGTATCTCATCTTGTTTCCTAATCCTATTTGCATTTGCTAATACAACTAAGAAGCAGAAGGGCTAGCAAGATTCTGACTATATTACATTACAGCACACAAAGGAAAGGGAATAGCAAGGTTCTTAGTAATGGATATATAGCATGTTGTATGATCCTCATAACATTAGAGAGGAACAAAAATTTTACCCTAAACTGCAAGAATTACAGCCGTAAGATCACATGCATGGCCTGGGCAACATTAGGAGTCAGAGAGTAATAATATGAATACACACATGGCTCAAACCAGTTTAAAGAGTGGCATAGGGATGGAAGACAGATACCAAGGGCAATACATGTATATCAACAATCTATATTTTTGGTCTAACAATGAACTATCAAACCTTATTAGTCATATTATGCTAGATCGGCTAACAAATTAGTTACTTTAGGTCTAAAAAACTATCAAATTGTCTTCGTTTCTTCCTTGTATTTATTTATTGTATGACATGCTCCTTTGCCTAGACTAATACAGAGCATGATTTTTTTTTCGACAGCTATGGCTATGAGCCTATCAGGACCAAACAACATAATGAAATGAAACATATAAATTAGTGAGTAGAAAAGTGCATAATTTTACTTATGGAAGGATATTTCAAATGTTGGGGTGTGTGTAGCTGTAGATTAGCATGGAGCAATACCTAGAGGTAGCAGCACACCATGGACACCTTGTTGGATTGCTGTTCTTTTCCAGCAAGCACGGCGTCAATAGGAACTAGCCCCTTCATCTTCAAGCAACGCAAAACATTTGCATCCTCCTTCAATTTGAAGCACCTGCTCCTGATTTCGCAAGGCATCTCCTCCTCTAACTCTCCTAAATCAGAGCAAGTATAATACACAACACCTGCATTCCTACCTCTGATTTTTGCACAAACACATCAGCCTTCTTCTTCTTCTTCTTCCCAAAATTTCTCCTTTCCCTGATGAAGGTAGTGCACCTGCGTAATCCAACAAATATGAGAGGATTGGTGGGTGGGTGGGGGGGGGGGGGGGTTGGGGGCAGGGGAGCCTAACGATTTGATGGATGAACTCACCACATTTCGATGGCCTCCATGTAGAGGAAGGTCGGCAGCGTGGCACGGAGGAGATCGATGGAGCACATATGTCTGTGTGGAGCATCATGATGTGGGTGCCTTCAGTAGTTTGTCATATCACATGGACGCTATTGCTCATCCGAGCATCTGGTGCGGGGCGAGGGACAGGAGGCTAGAGGCGTGGAATGTGCGGTGACGCCACCATCGCTGTCTCTCCGCGCTGGATCTACGCAGGCAGCTATGAGGAAGGCAAGCGGCCGCATCGACACACACAACCACTGGTAGGGCCGGCCGGCTGCCACATCCATGGGCACTAGCGTGGGGGACGTGATGGTCAGGCGACGATTGAGGATTTGAGGCGTCGGCGCCGACTGGGCTAGTACGGGTGCTGCTGCGCAGGGCTCCGGCGGCGGCGGAGCGGCAAGTGTCGAGGATGGTGGGACGGGTGTGCCGCTTGCCGGCGACCCGCGGATAGACGCACCCACGGGCTGGGAGCTGCCACCAGATCCTTGCCTCGCCGCTTGTCGCGAGGGGCCAGCTCACTGTCGTGCCAGTGCGTCGCGCCAGCTCATCGGCGACCGTGATTCAAGCCCGCTCAGTGACCCTGCAAGCGAAGGGTGGGGCGGCGGTCCGGTGGAGGAGGCGCAGGGGAGAGGGGACGAGCGTCGCCCACGAAGCTTCATGATGGCTCCTGTAAAGGCTAGGATTGAGGGTTGATTTTGGTAGAGTTTGAGGGCTTTTTTTGAAAAAAACCTTGAGAGGAGGCCTGGACTGCGGGTTGATTCGACAAAAGCTCAAGGTTTTTTTGCAAAAAGACCGCGGTTCGCCCGATCTGGGCTGTCCGCACGCCCGATCGAACGACCGGGAAAAGCACGCGACGTGGTACTCTGGTTGGCCAGCTTTTGGAGGCAGGATTCATATGGTAAGACTAGAAAACATCGCGTGGCTTTGCCGCGCAAGCCGCGCGGGCCAATAGGTGCCAGCGTTATGGAGCTGCTAGTAGTTGCGTAGAAGTCAAATTCAGTGTAAGCATTTTTATTTTGAGATTTACTTAATTTGAAGTCAAACATGAATATTATTAGGAGAAAGTCGACTTTCATCGATGGAGCTTCTGCGCGGTCCAGGGTGACAATTGGTGAGGAAGGGAAGAAACCTGGCGGCGCATAAAATGAGTCGTGGGCTGAGTAGGCGGAGATTGCTCCGACTCGGCGCTCGCGTATGCTTCCTCGTCCATCCGAAAGCTCTCGAATTCTCTCACAACACAGCGAGGTCGGGCTGGCCGCACGTCAGAGCCCATCGACGAGTTGACACAGCATGGTAGGTTTTTCTTTGGATCTCTGATTTCAGCAGGATAATCTCTCAATCGTTATTATTTTATGCGTGTTATGGGTAAGCTACCATAAAAATCTCATAGCAATTTGAATAAAGAAACTAATTCAATTAATTATTTATATAAAACTATAGAGAAATCTAGATCCACATTAATAGCAAAAAATTACACTAAAACATGTGATGTTATGTGTTTACAGTGCAGTGATTATGTGTTTACAGTGCAGTGCTAGTTGTGTAGAGTTCAACAAACTTGGTTTGGCATTTTTTTAATTTTTATTTGTTTTATTATGTTCTTTATAAAATTTCAACCATTTTAGATAAATAATAAATTCGCAGGAAAATAGAAAAATATCGTTTATTGTTCAACTGCTCATGCTTAATATAGAGCAGCTGTAGATATCATGGGAAATGGCCACTTATCGTACTACATAATAAACGAATTTCCAAGCTTATGAAAAATGCATCTAATAGACATTTGATTGAGACTTGGAGAACAAATAGGGCTTTGTATACTTCACCAAGTGGGTCAAATGATGACCGGTAATGCTCAGTTTGTAGCCTTCAGCATATCTAAAGAACAAGCTGCTACTCTCATCTTGCTTGGAGGCCAAACTGCTTTGAGCCACCGATCCTGTTATGGGCCGGCTTGGCCACCTGGGCCCAACTGCTGAAATGGTTTGTTCTTCAGGCTCTAGTGCTAGCGCTTCGTGGGCAGCAAGCACATTAGTCCCACCTCGCTTAGTCATGCACAGCTCAAGCGACGCGCACTCTATAAAAGCAAGGCAAACACAAGCATGCACTACTCAGCTGATGAAGCCCGCAGTTTGCCGGGTACGGGCAACCCGCGGTTATCCAGTTCGACGCTATACAGGCTCGGACCGGGAGGCAGGCTAGTCTATTTAAAAGGTCTGGATTGAGGGTTGATTAAGGTAAAGTTTGAGGGTTTTTTTGAAAAAAAGTCTATTTAAAAGGTCTGGATTGAGGGTTGATTAAGGTAAAGTTTCAGGGTTTTTTTGAAAAAAAATATGAGACGAGGTCTGGACTATGGGTTGATTTGACTAAAGTTTTAGGTTTTTTTTTTTTTTAAAAGACTGGCTTGTCCGATCTGGGCTGTCAGCGCGCTTGATCGAACGATCGGGAAAAGCATGCTGGCTGGCCATGAACACTGGAGTATTGGACTAGCTAGCGACTAATGGAGTAGCTCGTGGTACACCACTAACATTCCGGGAAGTAATGCGTGAGCTCCTCTGCTCGCCTGAAAACTGTCACTGACACTTCGTATAGCAAGTACAGAATGTTGCTTGAGAATGTTTGGATTTAGGGAGCTAAAGTTTAGTCCGTGTCACATCGGATGTTCGGATGAATCCGATGCTAATAACTAGGAGGACTACACATGAGCTAATTATAAAACTAATTGCACAAGAGTAAACTGATTAGCGAAACAAATCTATTAAGACTAATTAACCCACGATTAGCAAATGTTTACTGTAGCACCACATTGTCGAATTAGGGCCTAATTAGGCTTAATAGATTTGTCTCGTGAATTAGTCTTCATATGTGCAATTAGTTTTATAATATGTTTAATATTATAAATTAGTGTTAAACATTCGATGTGACAGAGATTAAAATTTACTGAGGCAAACAAACACCCCGCCAAGCCTGGACCTATGCTTGGAGCCTTGGAGTCACCAAGCGTGTGAGTTATAACAAAAATACGTCTGAGAAAAATACCTGAACATTCTCCATGCCTGTGGCCGCATGATTTGAAAAGGAACTAATGCTGTAATGCATGTAGGAACATGTTTGCAATGGAGATTGGACTGTACTCCTCAAAGGCCTTTTGTCCTCGTTTTGCAATTGCACATCTTATCAACCCCTCAAATTTCTCGCTGGTGTCAGAAAAGTTACATTTGACTTTCTTGTTCTATGGTTGCAAGTTTGAAGGATGTGCCGTTCTTTAGAGCTGCAGCTTAATTACCTTAGTGCCTTCCTCTCTTCTTCTTTAGTTGCTTGCTCCCTTCTCTTCTAGATCGTACCCTCATCAATGTTTCCCTCCATGCGCAGGTCCAAACTGTGGCCAGTGCAACGTTGAGCACGATGTAACACCCTAGGTGTTTGGCTTTCACAAAATTGCATTTCATTTCATAAACATGTGCATCATCTATCTCATCATGCCATTGTACTGAAACATGTATATACAACATTCTCAGTTATGTTTGTTTCATACTTGATTACTTGTGAGTGGTAGTAGTGCAACATGTGAATGCAACATGAGTTTCTCATACCTTGAAACATGGCAACATGGTAGTAAAATGACAAGTTTGAAATTACAACAAAGTCATGAAATATGTGAAACATGGAATTGCAACATTAGAGTAAAATTGAGTGTTTTGTTGCTTCATCACATGTGATCCTTAGAAGTTGGTGTAGCACTTGTGTAGAGTGGTTAATTATGGTCTAATACACCTTAACTACAGTGGCGGAGCCAGGATTCCAAACTTGGGTATTCCTACTTCCACGTCAATAAAAAAATCAGTTGTTTTTAACTGCAATGAGTAAAAATACTACAAAATATGTGCCAATTTGAGAGGCTGTTTTTTTACTGTTTTGGGCTTCAATGAGTGAAAATACTACAAAATATGGCATTATACATATACATATATAAGTATATACATATATACATAGAAGTGTGCTAAAATAGTTGGGTATTCCTGGGAATACGGGGAATACCCTCTGTATCCGCCCATGCTTAACTACACTTAAGGTAATTGATGGGACATTGTTCATGTGGACCAAAATGACTAAATTGCCCTCTAGGTGGAGGTTTGACTTAGCATGACCTATAGAGTGCCACTGTTTGATTGGTTCAAAAGTCCAACCTAGAGACCTTGCATGGATGTGCACCCTTTACCAAAGTTGTAGCCAATTTATCAAGGAACAAAAGTCTCAATAGGACCATCTCATGAAAATGGCTAGAACATGTTCAAACAAGGCCCACAAGTCATGTTTCCCTGCTGATTTCATACTTAGAAAATTTGCTAAGTCATAAATACAGTTTCAGTTGGATCGAGCCAACTTTGGCTTGATGTAACTTCTGATCCATGGAGAATTAGACTATGATCCTTGAATAGAAGTTGGAGATGGAAGGTAGGGCTACAATTTTCATGTACACGGTTTTTGCGATGGATCAACGGTTTAGCCATTTTAACGCGTTGAAATTGCACTGTCAGGCTGATCAAGTTAACTGAATGTGAGCTACAGTACCTGACAGCATTCAGAAAATGAGCGCCGCATGGGTGACACTCGTCGCCGGCCATCTGACCGCGCTGCCACGCGCCGTGGGCGCCCTGGCGCTGCTGGCCACGACTTGAACTCGCGCCCGCCTGCCTGACGCACTCGCCACTTCATTTGCTCCCTTCCTTCGCCTCCACCGCACGCAGCAACAGAGCCACAGCAGCTCCGCCGTTGCCGACCGAGCTTCGCCATCACCTAGCTCACGCGCCACCGCAAAAACGCGTTGGCCAGCTCGTCCATAGCTCCGCCGTGTTCTCCTCTACCTCCTCCACCTCACAGCCGTGCCGATTAGGTCTTAGTAAGGGCGTATTCACCGTTTCCACCACCGCCGCCATGACGGGACCTCACCGGAGTTGGCGCTCCACACAGCCAACTACCACCGAGGCCTTCCCATTACCTCCTCTTTGCTTGGTTAGCTTGGTAGCGAACTCCGAAAGCTCGTACCGAGCTTAGCCACGCCCTACGGGGTCGAGACTCACCGGAGCACCATCAGGCCACACCGCCGTCCGCCATTCACGCCGTTGTGTTGGCTAGGGTTTGGTAGAGGTTGAAGTGTGGGCATGGATGTGTGCACCTCATTGTGGGGAGCACACCGGTGCCATCGGTTTCATCGGAGGAGTCACCGTCGACGAGCTACGCCGTCGTCCTCCTTTCCTCCCTTGTCTGTCTCGCTGACTCGCGGGACCCATTTGTCAGTCGCCGAGATCAGGCGGGAGCTGACCTAGGCCACGCCATGTTCTGGGCTGCGCTAGCGCGTGCTTCGCGGGCCGCCGAGTCTTTCCGAGTCGGCCCAGTAGCTGATTAGGGTTTCCATTTTTGTTTTGTTTTATTCTTTTTCACAGATTTGAGTACATATTCAAAAATGTGTATATCTTAGTTGGTAGATCCAAATGATATGGTTCCAATTTTGTTGAGTTCTTGGTAATGTCTAGTTTATAATAAAAATATAAGTTATGCCATGTTCTGTTATGAAAAATAGAGTTGCTAATTATCTCTTTTAATCATGTGGGAAATAGGGGTAATTATATCTTTTTCTATGTAGCTCCAAATGGTATGAAATTTTTATGGTGTACTGCTCATATCATGAATAGCTTGTAGTTAAATTTTCATACATTTTGGACACTGTAGGAAAGAGTTAGGTAATTCTCTTGTTTGCATGGATGGATCTTGTGTGAATTTTCATAATTTTTCTATAGATCCAGTAAAGGGAAAATTTGGTGAATGCTATTCTTATGATAGAATGATACTAGGAAAAATGTGAAATCTGTTGCTTGACACTTTTCAATAGGGCTTCCTAATTATGCTAGAAATAGCCCTACCATCTGTTATTTTTGATACAGCAAGTTCTGCTTGACCAATTGCTTTGAAATTTTTATGGTAGTCTAGGTGAAGCATGAGGTAGCTACTGTAATTTTTGTAGATTTTTTTGTACAGTATTACTATATGTTGCTTTAATCACCTAATTAACTAAATAAATTAGAAAAGGACATTAAATAATTTATTTAGAAGTTGGTATTATACTTTCTGATGTTCCTCTGGTATGCACAATAAGTTGGTAAACTTGGTTTGGTCCAATTTTGCTTTTGCATCATCACTAAATATTTAATTTAGTAAACCTGCCATTTCAGGATAGATTCTAGGTTTACTTGAATTCGATTTGGTTAACGTAAGAATCATGTTTTGATGTTTACAAATGATTTGTAGAGAATTTCATCAGCTTTCCAGAATGTCCTCTTGCAAGTCATTTGAATTTATAGAACTCTTGTTGTGATTGAATTAAGGAACTGTTCGTTTGCATATGAAACCTTAACTGTTGATTTAAGTATGCCTTTACTATTCCTAAGCTTATGGTAATGTTCCTAGGTGTTAGGCCTTTAACTAAAGATGAGCATCTTTATCTTAGGTTATGCGAGTTAGGTAAGTTGATCCTGTTCTTCAAGTTAAGTTAGATATATGTTTTAAAGTGATTTGAATAGAGCTATTCTTAATCGGTAAACGAGTGTCCAGTGATGTTTTCGTTAAACACTTACTGTGATCCATTCATCATGAGCATCATGTCATTCCTTATGCATCCATGATATTTATCTTGTGCATCGGCATGCAATTGGTGTACCGGAAGGAGTGACACTGCTGGAATTTGAGGAACCGAGCGGGAAGCAACAGCAGCCAACACCGAAGGTTCAGGAGGTGCAGCCCTCGGGAGAAGTGCCAGACGAGGTCACCGCTGAGTGCCCAGATCACCGTCCGTGCAACTTTGTGAAAGGCAAGCCCCGGAGCATATTAAGCCTCCTAATTTCCGAAATGCAGTTAAAGTATTATTATTACATATATATATATATTGTTGCATTAAGTTTAGGTGTTGGATGCAAATACTTGCTGCATTGGTTATCCAATCCTTGTCCAGATATTGATACCTTGAATCCTATGTAGCTCAGGTTCGTGTAGTGCTTAGCCCTGCTTAAACGTGGTAGAAGTCAGGTGATTTCCTATCACCTGCGATATATAGGAATATACATATGGCACGGTTGGCTATATTTGCTATCATGAAAAAGAACCTGTCTTAATTTGAAATGAAGACCGGACGGAGGCTTGCCGGTTTGTAGTGACTCCGTCTGTGTCGCTTAAGGACTGAATCTTGGAGCATTTCCTATTCATGTTGAACGCATGCCTCTCTCTTAGTTGGCCGTGTCCAAAGACCGACCACGAAGCCGAGTAGCTCACCTTAGGCCGGGAGTCGATTAGTATAAAGTACGCCTCAGAAGGGAGCCGTAGGCGTGAGTCCAAGGGCAGGTGATTTAAAAGTCCTGATCATCCTGGCAAAAGGGTAATCCCTGAGAGTGCTGGCGCTGATCGAACCCACGAATTTGGTTCTTGAGTTGTCCTAAAGGTGACCCACGGCTACCCTTGCAAAGTATGCCAGTGTGAGAGTTAGGAATACCCCCTCAGCTGAGTTGTAATTCGATTCGAGTCGCCGTCTCTCCCAGTTTGTGAGAACTTGACGGGCTTATCTCCAAAGTAGATACACTAAATAACATAATGGTTCAGAAATAATGATATGATGAGGACAGCCTTATTATACCTGCTATGGTTAATATTGATTGCTCCTAATAAGTTAGTGCTCTAATATAGGTGCAAATCTAGTGGACAGGTAAATGATGATAAACTTGATGCGAAGTTTAAATAGGTTACTATATTCATAAGCTCTTTTATGCAACTGTGTCCAGCTAGCCCACCTCATAAGCCTTGCATGACCCTTGGTGTCTTTTATTTCTGGTTTTGATAGGTAAGTCTAGCTGAGTACCTTCTCATACTCAGGGTTTATCTCCCACCTGTTGCAGATGACCAGTTCTACTTTGGTTGCTGCAAGTATTGCCTTCTTCCGACTGGGGATGAAGACTAGACCATTGGGCGTGGTCTCTCCTAGTTCTCGTACCTGATGATGCTTTTGTGGGACATGACTAAGATCTGGCAATGTATTTGAAACTATGAAGTTATGTACTAAACTATGTTGCTTCCGCAAATTTGAACTTGGTTTGTAATATTTTATTTGAACTCTGATGGATGTAATCCGAATGCCACTTGTAAAATGTTGTAACGAATGATGTGTTGTGTTGAATCACTACGGTCTTGGTTTGTATGTCGAGAGTTGTTTGAAATCCTTCATGATTTCTGGACTACCAAGATTATGGGAGCTTAAGTACATGAATTTGATCACTTCGGTGATTATTTTTGTACTTACGTTCTTATAATTTGGTCGGTTCTATTATAGCTGGTATCAGAGCAAGATTCGACACTAAACATGTCATTTTTGTATTTAAAACAAAAGTATTTATGAAAATTCTAAATTAAATACTAAGTATTGCCAGTGGTCATATCCCTTATGCCCAAATAAGGACTCTTAGGTGGCTTATTAAAGTACTAACTTGGGGGTTCCTACTTATTTCTGTTTCGTTGTCCATACGGCGTGCTATTGTATGGATGCCATCCGCTTGGGTGGTAATGTATGGATCAAAATACCTCTACGCTCTGATAAGTGGGAGTTGTGAGAGCATGACCGTCCAACCGTCGGTCTAGGGGAGAGTAGTTCTGGTTGCTCGCATACTTACATGTTCGATCATGTATCTATGAGAGTACTTAAGTGTGGGTATCTCTGTCGGGTAGCTATCATACTAGAGTATATACATCGGGGGATGTATGTATGAAAGTATTTAGTTTACTGCTTACTTTACATGCCTTTTTGGGAAATTATTGGGCTGAAATGAAATTTGCTGCAGGTACACTAACAACGTATCGTTGTAGATCGACTAGCTACCGTATACGAGAGAACGTATGTATGCCACTGTATATTTTGCTAGCCTTTAAATTTTTCTAGGTTTATGAGGACGTACGGATCGTGCATGCATCATGTTCAAGCATACATGGCATTCTTGCATTACTCCCTCCTTTAAAATATGATGGTCTCGAATAATTAAATTTCGTATCCCTTAAATGATTCTCCCCTTACGTTGCAACTTTTTGCTACAGATGGCGCGCACAAAATGCACTGCTCGCAAGTCTGCTGGAGGCAGGGCGCCTCGTCACCAGTTAGCTCCTTGTGAGCCTTGTCCGGAGCCTACTGAGGTGGAAAGGCTGAGGGCAGAGCTAGCCCGGGTGACTGCTGAGAGGAGTGCAGCTCAGCAGCGTTTGGAGCAAGTGACACAGGAATGGGATCAAGAAACCCTGGAGGTTCAGAGGTTGATAGTTGCTCACCGCAACTATGAACGTATGTTGATTCACATGCTGAACCAGTGGAATGAAGCCTGGAGCGAAGAGAATGCGTTGAGAGCGCGACAGGTTGAGCTGGTGCAATAGTTGGTAGTTGCAGAAGAGTACAATGACCATCTCCATGAGGAGGTTCACCTGTTACACAATCAGCTTCACCCTCTCCTGCCCCCTGATGATAAGGATGAGATGGACTCTGGTGTCATCATGGCTGAAGATGATGATGACATTGAGATTAATGGACCTGAGGACATTCCACCTGGAGAGGAGGAAGATGAGGAGCTAGAACCTGCTAGTGATGAAGATGGAGGAGAGATCTTCGACACTGACTCTGAGGATGATGTGTAGTTTAGCTCACTACTTAGCTAATGTGCTAGAGTTAGTCTTTTGTTGATCCTCATGCATGAACGAGTAGCTTTGTAATAAGTTAATCGTTGGGATGTAATATCGAACCCTATGTGATCCTTGATGTCAGTTTGGAACCTCTATGGCTTGGATGTAACCTATCAAATATGTTATGCTCTATGTATGTGAGCTTTGATAAATTCCATCTATGTAGTCTATAGATCTTGTTGTTGGTTAAGTTCATCGCATTAATGTGTCAATCGATGCGCTTGATGAGTTGTGCGATTGTGATGGATGATTGTGCCTCTGTTGATAGTATAAATTCATTTTCTCTATTGGAGTTAGTTTGGCATAATTATACAATTCATCTACAAAATTTCCACATCATCAGTGCTCATTGGCTATACATTTTGCAGATGGCTTATAATCTTTGTCGCGGTCGTAGCTTTGGAGATGAGGAACAACCACCTCCTCCACCGCCCACACCAGCTGAGCTAATGCAGACAGTCATCGAAAGTCAGCGCATGCTAGCTGAGGCTATGTGCCAACTGGCTAACCACGATGACCGACATGTCCACCAAGGACCCGAGCCAAACCAGTATAGTAGCTTTAAGGACTTCATGGACACAAAGCCTCCTATCTTTAGAGAGGTAGAAGAACCATTACAGGCTGATGAATGGTTGAGTACGATAGAGCAAAGGTTTGGATTGCTCCGATTGACAGAAGGTATGAAGGCCTCGTATGTAGGACACCAGCTTCAAGGCCCTACAGGCATCTGGTGGACCCATCACAGGACCACCTTCCCTACAAATGTTGAGGTGGTTTGGGGCTAGTTCCAGGAAGCTTTCAGGGGACATTTTATCCCTCCTGGTCTCATGGCAATTAAGCATACCGAGTTCATGAAGCTAACTCAAGGCAACAAGAGTCTTAATGAATACCTCTAGGCATTTAACAACCTAGCGAGGTATGCTCCTGAGTTCATTGATACTGATGCCAAAAAGATAGCTAGTTTTAAGAGGGGACTTTCCCCTAAACTGATGAAGTCTATGGGCAACTGTAAGTGTGTCACCTTCAATGAGTTTATCAGTGACATCTTGACTCAGGAGAATAATGATAAGGTATATGCTGCTTCCAAGACCCGTAAGAGAAACTTTGAGGCAGGTGCTTCTCAGTCTAAGGCACCAGTGGTATCCAAAACCCAATATCGTCCACCCAATGCTAATGTCTGGTACCACCCACCTTAGAAGAAGAATCAAGCTAAAACTGGTTTCTGCAAGGGGTACATAGTTTCCTTGCCAAAGAATACCTCTAGGCAAGGCAGCTCCAATGTCCCACCAGCTAATAGGCCATGCTAGAATTGTAACAAGCCTAGTCACTGGGCTAGTACTTGTCCCTATCCTCCCAAGCAGAATGCTCAGGGAAACATCCGTCAGGGGCATGTTCACTACACTACTGTGGAGGAAATTCCTGCTGGTGAAGTGGTCACCACTGGTAAGTTCCTTGTTAATGATCACCCTGCAGTTGTGCTCTTTGATTCTGGTGCTTCGCATTTGTTTATGAGTTCTACTTTTGCATCTAAGCATAAGATGAATGTGATTACAATTGTCAAGGGTGGTTATTGTATTAGTGCTGCTGGGAATAATATCATGACTAACCAAGTAGTTAAAGATGTAAAGATTGAGATTGGGGATTGAGAGTTCCTTGCTGATCTTGTAGTTCTGCCGGGGGTAGGAATCGATGTAATCCTAGGGATAAAGTGGATGAGCGGGAATGGAGTGTTGATCGATACATCAACCCATGTGGTAATGTTGAGAGATCCTATGGATAAGAAGGGTTTTCTAGTGCAGTTGCCTCGTGATATCGCTATCCACAATACAGCCAATGCTACCCTAGCCAAAGCCATTGTGGATATACCAGTTGTCTGTGAGTTTCCAGATGTCTTCCCTGATGACTTGCCTGGATTACCTCCGGACCATGAAGTAGAATTCAAGATAGAACTCATTTCGGGTACGGCTCCTATTTCTTGAAGGCCCTATAGAATGCCGCCCAATGAGTTGGCTGAGCTGAAGATTCAGTTAAATGAGCTATTAAAGAAAGGTTTGATTCGACCTAGTTCTTCTCCTTGGGGTTGTCTGGCTATCTTTGTGAAGAAGAAGGACGAGTCTCTACGCATGTGCGTGGATTATCGCCCTCTTAATGCTATTACTATCAAGAACAAATACCCTCTTCCTTGCATCGATATTCTATTTGATCAACTCTTCAAAGCTAAGGTATTCTCCAAGATTAATTTGAGGTCTGGCTACCATCAGATCAAAATTCGTCCTGAAGATATACCTAAGACAGCTTTCTCTACTCGTTATGGCTTGTTCGAATATCTTGTCATGTCCTTTGGGTTGACAAATGCTCCGGCACACTTTATGTACCTAATGAATTTGGTATTCATGCCGGAATTGGACAAGTTCGTCGTCGTGTTCATTGATGATATCCTTGTATATTCTCAGAATGAAGAAGAGCATGCTGAACATCTGAGAATTGTTTTAACTCAATTACGTGACAACCAGCTTTATGCTAAGTTCAGCAAGTGCGAATTCTAGTTTAACAAGGTACCTTTTCTAGGTCATGTGTTATCTGGAGATGGAATTTTGGTTGACCCTACTAAGGTGCAAGAAGTACTAGATTGGAAGGCACCTACTACGGTCATAGAAGTCCAAAGTTTCCTGGGTTTGGCTAGCTACTATCATCGCTTTATCCCATATTTCTTAAAAATCGCCAAGCCCATGACTTGACTACTTCAAAAGGATGAGAAGTTTGTGTGGACTCCGAAGTGTGAAGAGGCTTTCCATACTTTGCGGACCTTACTAACTTCTGCTCCTGTATTGGCACAACCTGACATCGAGAAGCCTTTTGATGTCTATTGTGATGCATGTGGCATCGGTTTGGGGTGTGTTCTTATGCAGGAAGGCTGAGTCATTGCTTATGCTTCGCACCAGCTTCAAAAGCATTAAATCAATTATCCTACCCATGACTTAGAGCTAGCCGCGGTAGTTCATGCCCTAAAGATTTGGAGACATTACTTGCTTGGTAATGTGTACAACATCTATACTGACCATAAAAGTCTCAAGTACATCTTTACTCAACCCGAGTTGAACATGCGTCAACAACGATGGTTAGAATTAATCAAAGACTACAACCTTCAAGTGCACTACCATCCTGGCAAGGCAAATGTGGTTGCTGATGCCTTAAGCAGAAAGGCCCATTGCAATTCCTTAGTTAGTGAAGACTTTCATCTGGCACACCTCCTTCATCCTATAGTACTCCACAATATCACTGTGGATTGCTCTCTTAGAAGTTGAATTATCGAACTCCAGAAGACTGATGTGGGTGTGTTTCACATCAAGCGGAAAATGAAAGAGCAGGAGACCAAGCACTTTAGGGTCGATGACAAAGGAATTCTCTAGTTTGATGATAGGCTTGTAGTACCCAAAGACAAAGAACTTAGAAATCAAATTATGGCTGAAGCTCATTCTTCTAGATTGTCCATCCATCCTGGTAGCAGTAAAATGTATCAAGATCTCAAGCTGTATTATTGGTGGACCAAGATGAAGAAAGAAATCATAGCCTATGTGGCAAGGTGTGATAACTGTTGCAGAGTCAAGGCTATTCACATGAGGCCTGGATTATTGCAGCCACTCTCTATTCCTGGCTGGAAGTGGGAAGAAATTATTATGGATTTCATTGTTGGGTTACCCACTACCAAAAAGGGTTGTGATTCCATCTGGGTTATCGTAGATCGTCTAACCAAATCCGCTCACTTTATTTCGGTCAAGTCTACCTATCACCCTCACAACTATGCTAATATTTATTTTCAACAAGTGGTATGTCTCCATGGTGTACCCAAATCCATTGTTTCAGATAGAGGACCGCAATTCATGGCTCGCTTTTGGGAGTGCTTACATCAGAATCTTGGCACTCATCTAATCCACAGTTCTGCCTATCATCCGCAAACATCGGGACAGACTGAACGTGTTAATCAAATCAAATTCTTGAAGACATGCTTAGAGCTTGTCTTATCTCTTGCAAAGGCTCTTGGGAGGAATGGTTGCCTCTCGCTGAATTCTCTTATAACAACAGTTATCAAGAGAGTATCAAAATGGCTCCTTTTGAAGCGCTAAATGGCCATAAGTGTAGGACTCCTTTGAACTGGGTGGAACCCGGAGAAAGAAGATTCTATGGTATTGATTTTGTAAAAGAAGCCGAAGAGCAAGTCCGAACTATACAGAAGAACATGACTGCCGCTCAGGCTAGACAAAAGAGCTATGTTGATAAGAGAAGAAAACCTATTGAGTAAAATGTTTTGGAATTAAAAGGAAGCTTGAGCCTCGATATGTTGGACCTTACCAAATTATCGAGAAAAGTGGAAGAGTAGCCTATAAACTCGATCTACCCTGTGAAATGGGAGCTATATTCCCGGTATTCCATGTGTCTCAGCTAAAGAAGTGTCTCCATATTCCCGAGGAAAGAGTGGCAATGAGGAGAATCGAACTGAAATCTGATCTTTCTTATGAGGAGAAGCCTGTGCAGGTTCTGGATACTCAAGAAAGGGTGACTCATAGGCGAGTAGTTAAGTTATACAAGGTAGTTTGGAGTAATCATAGTGATCGGGATGCAACATGGGAGCGAGAAGATTATCTAAAGGAAAATTTTCCGACTTTCTACATTGAATGGTACGCTTTCCAAATCTCGGGATGACATTTTTCTAAGGGGGGAGGGCTGTAACACCCTAGGTGTTTGGCTCCCACAAAATTGAATTTCATTTCATAAACATGTGCATCATCTATCTCATCATGCCATTGTACTGAAACATGTATATACAACATTCTTAGTTATGTTTGTTTCATACTTGATTGCTTGTGAGTGGTAGTAGTGCAACATGTGAATGCAACATGAGTTTCTCATACCTTGAAACATGGCAACATGGTAGTAAAATGACAAGTTTGAAATTACAACAAAGTCATGAAACATGTGAAACATGAAATTGCAACATTAGAGTAAAATTGAGTGTTTTGTTGCTTCATCACATGTGATCCTTAGAAGTTGGTGTAGCACTTGTGTAGAGTGGTTAATTATGGTCTAATACACCTTAACTACACTTAAGGTAATTGATGGGACATTGTTCATGTGGACCAAAATGACTAAATTGCCCTCTAGGTGGAGGTTTGACTTAGGATGACCTATAGAGTGCCATTGTTTGATTAGTTCAAAAGTCCAACCTAGAGACCTTGCATGGATGTGCACCCTTTACCAAAGTTGTAGCCAATTTATCAAGGAACAAAAGTCTCAATAGGACCATCTCATGAAAATGGCTAGAACATGTTCAAACAAGGCCCACAAGTCATGTTTCCCTACTGATTTCATACTTAGAAAATTTGCTAAGTCATAAATACAGTTTCAGTTGGATCGAGCCAACTTTGGCTTGATGTAACTTCTGATCCATGGAGAATTAGACTATGATCCTTGAATAGAAGTTGGAGATGGAAGGTAGGGCTACAATTTTCATGTACACGGTTTTTGTGATGGATCAACGGTTTAGCCGTTTTAACGCATTGAAGTTGCACTGTCAGGCTGATCAAGTTAACTGAATGTGAGCTACATTACCCAACAGCATTTAGAAAACAAGCACCGCATGGGTGACACTCATCGCCGGCCATCTGACCGCGCTGCCACACACCATGGGTGCCCTGGCGCTGCTGGCCACGACTTGAACTCGCGCCCGCCTGCCTGACGCACTCGCCACTTCATTTGCTCCCTTCCTTCGCCTCCACCGCGCACAGCAACAGAGCCACAGCAGCTCCACTATTGCCGACCGAGCTTCACCATTGCCTAGCTCACCATAGCTCGACCGTGTTCTCCTCTACCTCCTCCACCTCACAACTGTGCTGATTAGGTCTTGGTAAGGGCGTATTTGCTGTTTCCACCACCGCCACCATGACGGGACCTCACCGGAGTTGGCGCTCCACGCGGCCAGCTACCACAGAGGCCTTCCCATCCCCTCCTCTTTACTTGGTTAGCTTGGTAGTGAACTCCGGAAGCTCGTACCGAGCTTAGCCGCGCCCTATGGGGTCGAGCCTCACTAGAGCACCATCAGGCCACGCCGCCGTCCGCCATTCACGCCGTTGTCCTGGCTAGGGTTTGGTAGAGGTTGAAGTGTGGGCATGGATGTGTGCACCTCATTGTGGGGAGCACGCCGGTGTCGTCGGTTTCACCGGAGGAGTCACCGTCGACGAGCTACGCCGTCGTCCTCCTTTCCTCCCCTGTCTGTCTCGCTGACTCGTGGGACCCATTTGTTAGCCGCCGAGATCAGGCGAGAGCCGACCTGGGCCGCGCTATGTTCTAGGCTGTGCTAGCGCGTGCTTAGCGGGCCGCCAAGTCTTTCCGGGCCAGCCCAGTAGCTGATTAGGGTTTCCATTTTTGTTTTGTTTTATTCTTTTTCACAGATTTGAGTACATATTCAAAAATGTGTATCTCTTAGTTGGTAGATCCAAATGATGTGGTTCCAATTTTGTTGAGTTCTTGGTAATGTCTAGTTTATATTAAAAATATAAGTTATGCCATGTTCTGTTATGAAAAATGGAGTTGCTAATTATCTCTTTTAATCATGTGGGAAATAGGGGTAATTATATCTTTTTCTATGTAGCTCCAAATGGCATGAAATTTTTATGGTGTACTGCTCATATCATGAATAGCTTGTAGTTAAATTTTCATACATTTTGGACACTATAGGAAAGAGTTAGGTAATTCTCTTGTTTGCATGGATGGATCTTGTGTGAATTTTCATAATTTTTCTATAGATCCAGTAAAGGGAAAATTTGGTGAATGCTATTCTTATGATAGAATGATACTAGGAAAAATATGAAATCTGTTGCTTGACACTTTTCAATAGGGCTTCCTAATTATGCTAGAAATAGCCCTGCCATCTGTTATTTTTGATACAGCAAGTTCTGTTTGACCAATTGCTTTGAAATTTTTATGGTAGTCTAGGTGAAGCATGAGGTAGCTACTGTAATTTTTGTAGATTTTTTTGTATAGTATTACTATATGTTGCTTTAATCACCCAATTAACTAAATAAATTAGAAAAGGACATTAAATAATTTATTTAGAAGTTGGCACTATACTTTCTGATGTTCCTCTGGTATGCACAACAAGTTGGTAAACTTGGTTTGGTCCAATTTTTCTTTTGCATCATCACTAAATATTTAATTTAGTAAACCTGCCATTTCGGGACAGATTCTAGGTTTACTTGAATTCGATTTGGTTAACGTAAGAATCATGTTTTGATGTTTACAAATGATTTGTAGAGAATTTCATCAGCTTTCCAGAATGTCCTCTTACAAGTCATTTGAATTTATAGAACTCTTGTTGTGATTGAATTAAGGAACTGCTCGTTTGCATATGAAACCTTAACTGTTGATTTAAGTATGCCTTTACTATTCCTAAGCTTGTGGTAATGTTCCTAGGTGTTAGGCCTTTAACTAAAGATGAGCATCTTTATCTTAGGTTATGCGAGTTAGGTAAGTTGATCTTGTTCTTCAAGTTAAGTTAGATACATGTTTTAAAGTGATTTGAATAGAGCTATTCTTAATCGGTAAACGAGTGTCCAGTGATGTTTTCGTTAAACACTTACTGTGATCCATTCATCATGAGCATCATATCATTCCTTATGCATCCATGATATTTATCTTGTGCATCGACATGCAATAGGTGTACCGGAAGGAGTGACACTACTGAAATTCGAGGAACCAAGCGGGGAGCAACAGCAGCCAACACCGGAGGTTCAGGAGGTGCAGCCCTCGGGAGAAGTGCCAGACGAGGTCACTGCTGAGTGCCTGGATCACCGTCTGTGCAACTTTGTGAAAGGCAAGCCCCGGAGCATATTAAGCCTCCTAATTTCCAAAATGCAGTTAAAGTATTATTATTACATATATATATATATATATATATATATTGTTGCATTAAGTTTAGGTGTTGGATGCAAATACTTGCTGCATTGGTTATCCAATCCTTGTCCAGATATTGATACCCTGAATCCTATGTAGCTCAGGTTCGTGTAGTGCTTAGCCCTGCTTAAACGCGGTAGAAGTCAGGTGATTTCCTGTCACCTGCGAGATATAGGAATATACATATGGCACAGTTGGCTATATTTGCTATCATGGAAAAGAACCTGTCTTAATTTGAAATGAAGACCGGATGGAGGCTTGCCGGTTTGTAGTGACTCTGTCTGTGTCGCTTAAGGACTGAATCTTGGAGCATTTCCTATTCATGTTGAACGCATGCCTCTCTCTTAGTTGGCCGTGTCCGAAGACCGACCACGAAGCCGAGTAGCTCACCTCAGGCCAGGAGTCGATAAGTATAAAGTACGCATCGAAAGGGAGCCGTAGGCGTGAGTCCAAGGACAAGTGATTTAAAAGTCCTGATCGTCCTAGCAGAAGGGTAATCCCTGAGAGTGCTGGCGCTGATTGAACCCATGAATTTGGTTCCTGAGTTGTCCCAAAGGTGACCCACGGCTACCCTTGCAAAAGTATGCCAGTGTGAGAGTTAGGAATACCCCCTTAGCTGAGTTATAATTCGATTCGAGTCGCCGTCTCTCTCGGTTTGTGAGAACTTGACGGGCTTATCTCCAAAGTAGATACACTAAATAACATAATGGTTCAGAAATAATGATATGATGAGGACAGCCTTATTATACCTGCTATGGTTAATATTGATTGCTCCTAATAAGTTAGTGCTCTAATACAGGTGCAAATCTAGTGGACAGGTAAATGATGATAAACTTGATGCGAAGTTTAAATAGGTTACTATATTCATAAGCTCTTTTATGCAACTGTGTCCAGCTAGCCCACCTCATAAGCCTTGCATGACCCTTGTTGTCTTTTATTTCTGGTTTTGACGGGTAAGTCTAGCTGAGTACCTTCTCGTACTCAGGGTTTATCTCCCACCTGTTGCAGATGACCAGTTCTACTTTGGTTGCTGTAAGTATTGCCTTCTTCTGGCTGGGGATGAAGACTAGACCGTTGGGCGCGGTCTCTCCTAGTTCTTGTACCTGATGATGCTTTTGTGGGACATGACTAAGATCTGGCAATGTATTTGAAACTATGAAGTTATGTACTAAACTATGTTGTTTCCGCAAATTTGAACTTGGTTTGTAATATTTTATTTGAACTCTGATGGATGTAATCCGAATGCCACTTGTGAAATGTTGTAACGAATGATGTGTTGTGTTGAATCACTACGGTCTTAGTTTGGATGTCGAGAGTTGTTTGAAATCCTTCGTGATTTCCAGACTACCGGGATTATGGGAACTTAAGTACAGGAATTTAATCACTTCGATAATTATTTTTGTACTTACGTTCTTATAATTTGGTCGATTCTGTTACACACAATCCGAGGCTGCACGATATTCGCGCTGGGCGCACTCGGCTGGTTTGTTGATCCCGCGGTCACGGTCACGGAGCTCGGAGCAGCGCCCGACTCTGCGTCTCTGCCTGCAGTCTCCAAAGGGCAAAGGCCAACAACGGGCTGTTTGCCTGCTAGACGACCACGAGGGGTAGGAATCGGATTCGTATAGAATTATTTACTATATTTTAGTTTAAATTTAAAAAATAAATATACTATATACAAATACAAAACGGATATCTTAAAGTTGGATTCACATTCAAATATGTAGTACACATATCTCTTTGCTTATTTGATAGTTTTAGTGGAATAAAATCAATATGCGTGTAAAGATTTAAAATATATTATGACTATAAAACACATATAGATAACGATAACTCATAAATAAAATAACTAAATGTATAAAAAATAATAAAACTATAGATAAATATTTATCAATAAGTATATTTAAATGTATAAAAATAATTTCATCAATATATGAATAACTAAGGTACTTAAAATTAATAAGATTATCCATAATAATTAAATAAATTTGACTTTTATACATCATTAATAATAATAAAACTAATATAATGTCATTAGCCATAGAAATAACCTTAAAGTTTAAATGATGCATATCATTTGTTATATTAAAATTTATATCATCTATATTTCTAATTATACTTTGTTCCTCATGGATACGGATAATGTTTCATATTTTATAGTTTTTGAATTCAGACCTAGAAGCAGATAGGATACACATAGTTAGTATCCATATTAGACTAGGTACAAATACATATTCTATTTTGACTCTACAACAAATATGGATATAGAATCTTTTAGCACCCAGATCTATCCTCTATCCATACTAATGGGTCATGGCAGGTACACGAGGGCATTGCGCCAAGCTAATAAGCAGCATTTCGCGACCCCAACGTGGTAGACATTTTTGAGACCACACTTGCCTCATGATTGGCAGGCGCCAGATGCTTAAGCTCTAGCCTGCCGTGTGCAGTGCTTGTGATCAATACGCGAACTGCATAGGACCAAACCATGTCCTCATCCAAAGCGCTAGGAGGGTGCGGGGGCCAGGATCTTGCTCTTCTTCCATTCTTCCACACCAAATAGAACAACAGATTCTTCAAGGCCAAACGAAACCGCCACACCGACAGAACCGGGCCACCCAAAAACTTCTCCTCAGCAACACCAACTCATTCTTGAAAAGCAAACATAATACCATAGACAGGTAGCTAAAAAAACCTAGGCATCAAAGGTGACCAAAATACGACTTCTTTCAACAAGCGATCCTCAAGCGAGCAAGAAAAAATAGGATTGCTTAACTAGTTATGGAAGATGGAACCCCTCTTACAAATCAAGACCACGTAGTGAGTTACTTCACTTCCTATTTTCAATGTCTTTTCAACATGCAACTTAGAAACCAAGGGCAGATGCCAACAAGTTCATGCAACATGCTCAATCAATCGGGAGAAGTCCAACAATCGTGGCACACTCAATAATAACTTGGGGCCGGAACCGAGAACCTCACTATAAACATGAAGGATGCATCCATAGAACCTGACGGGTTCAATGTAGCCTTTAACACAACAACATGGGAATGGATTGGTGATGTAACTTCCCTTGTCCAATACTTTTATCACGTAGCTAAATTTCCAAGCAATCTCAACAACACCTATATTGTTCTTATTCCAACAAGGACTCCACACTCCTTTGGATTTCAGACCAATTAGCTTATGCAGTGTTTTTTACACAATTCCAAAACTT
Source organism: Miscanthus floridulus (assembly GCF_019320115.1). Lineage (NCBI taxonomy): Eukaryota > Viridiplantae > Streptophyta > Magnoliopsida > Poales > Poaceae > Miscanthus > Miscanthus floridulus. Next base: position 49,912 of record NW_027098195.1, read on the forward strand.
TAGCTTAAATAATTAAGTCTACGTCGCTAGCTACATCTACAGCTCCCAAGCAGCTTTTATTCCTTGTCATCACATTACTAGCAACATTTTTATTGCTTAGGGAATCACTCACTCAATTTTTTTTAAAAACTAGAACTAGTAAAGCTTCCTCCTCATAATTGACCTAATCAAGGCCTTTGACACCTTGTCTAATTTGGGCCTTACTAATCACTTTGTGCAGATGGTAAAGGAATGCATCACCTCAATCAAACTCTCTATCCTTGTCAGTGGGCATCCCAACACAGCCTTCTAGCCCCAAAGGGGTATCGGACAGGGTTGCTCCCTTTCTTCTGTAATATTAACGAACTCTCTAAGAAGTTGCATGAAGAGATTTAGTAGGGCAACGTCATAGGAATCAACCTAGGCTCTATGCCCCCCTAATTTACTCTCTCCTTTTTGCAGATAACATCATTATTTGTGGCCAGGCCAACACCTAGAGGCAGCAACAATCAAGGACATCCTTCAAAGATTTTGCACTTCCTCAAGTCAAACGCCTAATTGGGTCAAACCTACCATCCTCTTTAGTAAAAGGGTACCCCCAAAGAACTAGGTCATATATTTCTGCTTTATTCCATGCCCCTCCTCTTGGTGCCAGACTCACCTCAGGTCATCTCCTGATCTTCTGTTATAATGACAGATCTACTGCCTATAATTTCCTTTACCAAAATTCATTACTAAGACTAAACACACCATAGTCAAAGCCAACAAACTTAATTATGTAGGCTATCTCACTTACATCAACTCTGTTCTAGCCTTCATCCCTATTTACTACATGACAAACATCTTTTCCAAAAACAAGTTCATAGACAAAATAAATATCATCCTTAAGAGATTCAGTTAGCCTAGCATTCAAGATGAAAATTCCACTAGTCCTATTCAGTTTCATGGTTGGAATGACCTTTGCCAGCCCAAGAGGGATGGGAGTTTAGGTATTAGAGATCAGCACAAAGTCAAAAAAAAAAATAGTTTGTCCCTCCATTCTGCATGGATGGTTGAAAGTTCAAGTTTGGTTTTGGTGAATTGATGAAACCCTAAGTGCTAACCTAGTTTATCAAGTGATCATGAGATAGGTAGCACATTCCAAGTGGTGAAGCAAATGAAGATCATGACATGATGATGGTGTTGCCATGGTGATGATAAATTGCTTGGACATGGAAAAGGATAAAGTAAAACAAAAGGCTCAAGGCAAAGGTATAAATGGTAGGAACCTTTTTGTTTTGGTGATCAAGACACTTAGCGAGTGTGATCACATTTAGGTTCGATAGCCGTACTATTAAGAGGGGTGAAACTCGTATCGAAATGCGGTTTTCAAAGTGCCACAAGATGCTCTAACTCATAGCATATGCATTTAGGATCTAGTGGAGTGCTAATGCCCTTGAAAATGTTTGTGAAAATATGCTAACACATGTGCACAAGGTGATACACTTGGTGGTTGGCACATTTGAGCAAGGGTGAAGAAGATAGAGTTGAAAAGAAGCTAGTCGCGCTGGTCACAGAGTGACCTAACGCGTCCGGTCACCACACCGGACGCGTCCAGTGTGAATTAGCAAAGTCAATGTTCAGTATAACAGTTGATCGGACGTTGGGAGCGTATGGTCCGAAGTGACCGGACACGTCCGGTCGGCCCAGAGCGGGTCTACGAGCTCTTTGGACTCGATCGAACGCTACGTCTCCTGCATCCGGTCTAGAGTGACCGGACATGTCTGGTCAGCTTGGGAACTCTCTGGACTCGACCGGACACTGCAGCTCAGTGTCCGGTCATTTCTAACTCAGCGTTCGATCGATTATAATAGAGCGTTTGATCTCAGATTGAATATGGTAGCAACGGCAACTTCATATTGAAATTGGACACGTGGCGGTCAGGTAGCGATCGGACATGTCCGATCGCCATACCGAACACGTCCGATATACATGACCAGTGCGTCCAGTGCATATGACCTACGTGTCCGATCGACACACAGTCAGGCCAATATTTGAGCCAATGGTCTATTGTTTGGGGGTGTCTATAAATACCATTTGGCCGGCTTAGCACATTCTCTTGGCCATTTGCATTGACATAGCAACCTTGTGAGCTTAGCCAAAGCCCTCCCACTCATCTTCATCATAGATTCAACATCTTTGTGAGATTGGGAGTGAATCCAAGTGCATTGCTTGAGTGTTTGCATCTAGAGGCACTTGGTGTTTGTGTTTTGCTGTGGGATTTGCTTGTTACTCTTGGTGGTTGCCGCCACCTAGATGGCTTGGAGCAGCGAGGATCGTCAAGCAAAGGTTGGTGATGATCTCCGGCTTTGATCATGGTGATTGTGAGGGGTTCTTGACCTTTCCCTGGCGGAGAGCCAAAATGTACTCTAGTAAATTGCTCATGGCTTGTGTGATCCTCATCTTATGTTGGTTGTGTAGCACCCTATTGAGGGTTTGGTGGGTTTTCCAATCAGCCCATGAACCTCCAAGTGATTGAATCGCCACGAGGACTAGCTTGCCGGCAAGCAAGTGAACCTTGGTAAAAAATCATTGTGTCATCATTTGATTCCGAGGTGATTGGTCTTCATTGGTATTCATTCTTGTGATTGATTGATAAATTCCTCGACTCGGCGGTATAACCATCTTGCTCACTTTCTCTTTACATTACCACAAACTAGTTGTCAAGCTCTTTAGTATAGCTAGTCGTGAGAGCTTGTAGTTTGGTTAGTGTGGCTCTTTAGTTAGCCTTTGAGAGCACACTAACTTAGTGTAGGGACATAGCCATTGTGTGGATGGAGACTATATAAACTAGAATTGTGGTAGGTGGCTTGCATTTTTAGTAGGCTAGCGCAACACTCGCTTTGCCTCATATTTGTCTAACCGATTTGCTAAGTGTTGTTGTAGAAATTTTTAATAGGCTATTCAATCCCCCTCTAGCCATTAGGACCTTTCAAGTGGTATCAGAGCCGAGGTCACCATGATTTGAGGCTTAACAACCTTCGGTGTAAAAATGGCTCAAATCAACAACACCAAGAATTCACCCCAATTTGATGGCACAAATTATCCATATTGGAAATCAAAGATGACCACATATATCAAGTCAATCAATAGAAGAGTGTGGAAGGTGGTAGAAACCAAAATTAAGATTGATGATCTAGAGAATCCCACCATGGTCAAAGAAGTGCTTCTCCAAAACAATGATATTGCTCTAAGTGACATTCATGATGTAATTGATGAGAGAACATTTGAGCAAATCAAGAATATTGAGATGGCTCATGAGGCTTGTAAGAAGTGGGAAGAATCATTCGAGGGCACCAAGGCAATAAAGGGTGCAAAGGCATACATTCTCAAGGAGAAATTTGCTAGCTTCAAGATGAAGGAAGATGAGAGTGTGCTAGACATGTTCCATCAGATGGAAGTGCTTGTCAGTGATCTCAAAGCACTTGGTGAGAAGGACTACTCTCATAAGTTCTTGAGATGCTTACCCACAAGATTTGGTATGTTGGTCACCTTGCTTGTGAGGACCAGTTTGGACACAATGACACCAAACCAAATCTTAGAAGATATCATGATCGATGATGCTTATAGAGATGATGATGACAAGGAAGAAAAGACTGAGAAGAAGAAGAGTGTGGCATTCAAGGCCACATCATCCAAGGGCAAGGCAAAGCAAGATACATCAAGTGAAGATGATGGTTCATGGGATGATGATGAGAAGATGGCTCTCTTTGTCATGAGATTTGGCAAGTTCATGATGAAGAAGGGCTACCATGCTAGAAAGAAGAAATCTTCGTCCAAGAATAAGGAAGAGTCAAGAAGGTGCTTCAATTGTGGAAGCAAAGATCATCTTGTTGCTCAATGCCCATACAATAGTGACAAAGATGATGACAAGAAGAACAAGAAGGAAAAGAAAGAGAAGAAGGACAAGATGACCTTCAAAAAGAAGAAGGGTGGTTCATATGTAGTCACTTGGGATAGTGATGCTTCCTCAAGTGATGATGATGATAGTGATGATGACAAGACCACCAAGAAAAAGGCACTTGCAAGCATTGCTATCAATGAGAAGCCTTCTCTCTTCGATACTCCATCATGCTTCATGGCTAAGGCCACTAAGGTACAAACTTATGACGATGGGAGTGATGAGGAACATGATAATGAAAATGATAGTGATAGTGATGATGATGAACCCACCAAAGATGAATTATTTGACATGCTAGAAGATGCTAAAGAACACTTTGACATTAAGAGAAGGGAATGCAAGAGCTTGAATAAGGAGGTAAAAGCCCTTAAGCAAGCCCTTGATGAGGTCAAAGCAACTCATGAGAGGCTAGAGGAAGCCCATGAGAAGCTTGGCAAGGCTCACAAGAAGCTTGAAAAAGCTCATTCTTCTTTGCTTAATGAACAAAATAAGAAGAAGCATGTTGAGACTTGTGATGTAGGCTTGACTTGTGATATAATTGATGAATCATTATCTATGCCTATCATTGTTGCTCCTGCTAACCCTTCTTGTAGCATTTTTACTTCCACCTCATCTAGTAGTGATGATTTCACTTGTGATGCCTCACTAATGGTTGAGAATGAGAACCTCAAGAAGGAGGTCAATAAGCTCACTCACACCTTGGCTAAGGCCTATGGTGGTGAGGATCGCTTGCTTATGTGCTTGGGTAGCCAAAGAGCTTCTCTCTACAAAGAGGGATTGGGCTATACCCCCAAGAAAGGCAAGGCAGCCTTTGCTCCTCACAAGATTAGTTTTATGAAGAACAATGGTTGGTTTTGCACTAGTTGCAAGCAAGTTGGTCATAAAGAGCATGAATACAAGAACAAGAGCAAAAATGCAAATGTATCCTCAATTAAGCTTGATGAAAGCATCTAGGCCCCAAGTTGGGTTTCGATGATTAATGACAATATGAGATTACTATGACTAATGTGTGTTTTGTAGAGGCAATTTAAGTTAGGTCATGGTAATGGCAATTGATTGGGCAATCATGGTTGTCATGCCTCTACGATGGAAATCGTTTCAGTTTTTAAAGGATGGATGACAAGGATAAGGATGGACTAGTTCTAAGTGTTGTTTGGTGTTGAAGAGACACTTAGAGTAGTTTAGGACTTTGTTTTTCCTTTGGCCATATTATTAAGGGGGGTATGGACTAGTAGCTTGACCTAGGTGAGTCTAGTGAGTTAGGTGTGGTGCACACTTGTCAAATCTAGCACTAGGTAGCTCCGGAGTAGCCCTAAGATCAATTGGAGCAAACTTCATTCATATATGATTTCAAGTTGGAAGTGAATGGAGAGTCAAATGACTGACCAGACACTGGTTTGGCTGTGACTGGATGCTGAAGGGTGAGTCCTGTCAGTTCATTTGATCAACTAGAGCTATCTGGTTATGACTGGACACTGAGTAAAAAGTGACCGGACACTGGGTGCTAGAGTCCGGTCAACTCTAGAGAGGTTCCAGAGAGGGATATTCCTGATCGGACGTGTCTGGACAGTGCTGACCGAATGCTGGTCAAGATCCGGTAACTGACCGAACGCTGAACAGCGAAGTGATCGGACTCTAGGTGCCAGCATCCGGTCAACATCAGTAAGGTTCTTGAGAGCAGTTTTTGTGACCAGACACGTTTGGTCAGTGCTGACCGGACGCATGTCAGAGTCTGATCAAAACTTAATGGCTCTTTCTGACACAATGGCGGGGATAACTGATCGGAGCGTCCGGTCACCTTGACCGAAGCGTCCGATCACCCCGCAGAGTGATGACTCAGCCTTCAAATGTTATGTTTTGAATGAGGGGTATAAATACTTACTCTACTCGTCCAAAGGAGGTCTATTGCCCATTTGTTCAGCTAAGAAACACCCTTGAGAGTGCAAAGGAGAGCAAGAGCCTAGTGAGGTGATTGAGATTTGAGAATCCAAGATTAAGGCCTCATTAGTGCAAGGAGAATAGCAAGTGTGCATCTACCCTTCTCATTAGGCTTATCGTGGTCAAATGAGAGTTTGTGCTTGTTACTCTTGGTGATCGCCATCACCTAGACAACTTGGTGGTGATTGGGAGTTTGGTGATCATCCGGCGGAGCTTGTGGATGACCCAACTCAAGTTGTGAGCGGTTGTGGGTGATTCACCGCGATGGAGTGTCGAAGAATCAGCCCATAGAGAGCACTTGATCCTTGCACGGATCATGGTGGAGCTACACCCTTGTGCGGGTGCTCCAATGAGGACTAGTGGGGAGTGGTGACTCTCCGATACCTCAGCAAAACATCACCGCATTCCCTTCTCCTCTCTTTAATTTAAGCATTTACATTTGAGCAATTCATTTCTTGTCTTTACATTATTAGAATTGCCTTGCTAGAGTAGGATTGGAACCTAGGGTGCAAAACTTTTGTGCGGTAGAACAATAGGAACACATTCTAGGCACAAGGGGTGAAGTGGGCTAAGTGTAGGGTTTAATTATTGCAAAGAATTTTAGAATTAGCCCAATTCACCCCCCCCTGCCCCTCTTAGGCATCTTGATCCTTTCAATTGGTATTACAGCCTCGTGCTCACTAAATTAGGCTTAACCACCTTGAGAAAGATGTCCCATGAGATGAACCTCCTTCTATCTTTGAGAGAGATGATTTTCCTTATTGGAAAATCCACATGGAGACTTATTTAGAAGCTCTAGATGTTGGAATTCTTAGAGCCGCCTCTCAAGGTTTCCCAAAACCTAAGGGTCCCCCACACCTTCAAGGCGATGAAGTCAATTATGAGAAATGGAATGCAAAGGCTAGAAACACCATCTTTAGAGGCCTTTGCACAGATGTGTTTAACCGTGTGTGGAACAACAAGGACGCCCATGTGCTATGGTTGGACATTTGTGTGCTCCATGAGGGAACAAAGAGTGAGCGTGAAGAACGCTATCTTCTGGTCATGAAAAAACTTAATTCATTTGAGATGCTTCCTAAAGAAAGTGCTAATGAGATGTACTCATGCTTAAATGTTCTTGTAGAGGAAGTCAATGGGCTAGGACTTACACAAATGCAACCCTCCGATGTTGTAAGAAAAATCTTGAGTGTCCTCCCCATTGACAAATATAGGCATATTATGTCCATGCTTCATCATGGTGATCTTTTCACCGCTACACCAACTCAAATATTAGGAAAGATCAATGCACATGAGATATATATGCACATCACACCACAAGATGGCTCTTCTTCCACCAAGAAGAAAGACTTAGCATTCAAGGCTAGCCAAGAGAACAAGGGCAAAGCAAGAGTTGAATATGAGAGCTCAAGTGATGATGAAATTGATGATGCAAGTCTTGCTCTCATGGTGAGAAGAACCGCCAAGATGCTTAAGAAGCTCAATAAGAATGGTGTCAAGTTTGATGGCAAAAAGAAGTTCTTCACTAGCAATAGAAGGAAGCTAATCTCCGAGATGGATTGCTATAATTGCGAAGAACTTGGTCATCTAGCTCATCAATGTCCCAAGCCCAAGAAAGACAAGTATAAGAAGAAGTACAAGGGCAAGAAAGATGACTCAAGTGATGAAGATAATGATGAGAAGAAGAAAAACAAGCCATATAAGAAGAAGGATTTCCACAAGAAGAAGAAGAATGGCAAGGCATACATTGTCGGTGATTGGCTCATGGATATTGATTCATCAAGTTGCTCATCCAATGATGATAGTGAGAATGAGAAGGTGGCCACTATTATGATTGACTCTTCACTATCTTCACCGACACCACCGCCATCATCCTCTACACACCTATGCCTTATGGCCAAGGGTGAACAAAAGGTATAAAGCAATGATGATAGTAGTGGTGATGATCATGCTAGCAATGATGATAGTGATAGTGATGATGAATTTGAATCGCCTTCATATGATGATCATGTCAAGTTGCTAAATCAATACACTAAGATCATTAGAAAGACAAGAGCTAAGAATAAAAAGCTAGAACTTGAGAATGACTCACTCTTAGCTAAATGTGACATAGACAAAAAAGCTAGTGTTGAGCTTAGAGAAGAAAACAAAATTATGTCTTCCAAACTCAAGGAGCTCAAATCATCTAAAAAGGAGCTTAAAGAAAAACATGATAAACTTGAGGGGATACATAATGAGCTCACTATTAGCTACAATATGCTAAAAGAAGAGTATACCAACCTCAAGGTTAATCATGATAATCTTGTTATCTCTCATTAATTTTTATCCAATGAGCCACATGATGCTACTAACCATGTTGTTAAGATTGATATAGCTACATCATGTGATGATTTGATTATTGAGAGCATTGAGCAAGGTTCTAGTAGCAAAGGCAAGCAAGTGGTTGAGTCCAATAACTATGATGAGTATGTCAAGATCAAGAATGAGAATGAGAAGCTCAAGAAAGATCTTGAAAAGCTATCAACCACCAACACCATCATGATAGAGAACCTTGACCATGATAGTGATCTAGCTCTTGAGAGTGAGATGCTCAAAGAAGAGAACAAGAGACTAAAGATGGAGAAAAATCATGATGAACTCAAAGAAGAGAATAAGAAGCTCAAGTTAGAAAAAGAACATCTCAAGACCGGCTTGAGCAAGTTTACAAGAGGTCAACATCTTCAAAGTGAGCTACTCATGAATGCCATAATGAAGATGGATAGAAGTGGCATTGGGTACTTGGCACATCAAGAGAAGAAGGCTCAAGCTCAACACCAACAACAACACAAGTCAAAGCCAAAGCCAAAGAGGTGTTTTGAGTGTGGACAAGAAGGTCACTTTGCCCATGAGTGTCAAACTCTACCACCACAATCCTTGCCCATGCATGCTAGACCCTTTGCTTTCAATGCTCATTACATGCTTAGAAAGGATTCTAGTGGAAAAATGAAAGTCATGTTCTTAGAACCTCTCAACAAGAATAGGCCTCAGAAAATTTGGGTTGCAAAGTCACTTGTTGAGAAAGTCAAGGGCCCTCAACAAGTTTGGGACCCTAAACAAGCTTGATCTCTTGTGTGTCGATGAACTACAAGACCGGTGGAAGTCATTGGGTAATTGATAGTGGTTGCACTCAATATATGACTGGTGATCCTCATATGTTCATCTCACTAGATGAAGAAGTAGATGGCCAAGAAAGGATAACATTTGGTGACAATTCAAAGGGCAAAGTTCAAGGATTGGGTAAAGTGGCAATATCAAATGATCATTCAATTTCAAATGTGCTATATGTCACCTCATTGAGCTTCAACTTGCTATCCATTGGTCAATTGTGTGATCTTGGTTTTCAATGCTTGTTCACCGAGAAGGAAATGGTTGTATCTAAGAAAGATGATGATCAAGTTATATTCAAGGGATTTAGATATAACAACCTATATCTAGTGGATTTCACCTCCAAAGATGCTAACTTGAAGACATGCCTATTCACCAAAACATCACTTGGGTGGCTATGGGATAGAAGACTTGCTCATGTTGGGATGAGCTCACTCAAGAAGCTTATGAAGAATGAATTGGTGAGAGGGTTGAATGATGTGAAATTTGAGAAGGACAAGCTTTGAAGTGCATGTCAAGCCGGCAAGCAAGTTGCAAACACTCATCCTACAAAAGCTTATATGTCAACAACAAGAGTGCTAGAGCTCCTTCACATGGATCTATTTGGACCAATAACCTACAAGAGCTTAGGAGGAAATCTCTATTGTCTTGTGATTGTTGATGACTACTCTAGATATACATGGGTATTCTTCCTTCATGACAAGACCGAAGTTGCATCATGTTTCAAGAAGTTTGCTAAGAGAGCACAAAATGAGTTTGAAGTGAAGCTCAAGAAGATAAGGAGTGATAATGGAAAAGAGTTTGACAACACAAATATTGAAGCTTATTGTGATGAAGTTGAAATCAAGCATGAGGTCTTCGCAACATACACTCCTCAACAAAATGGTGTAGTAGAGAGAAAGAACTAGACACTTATCACATTTGCAAGAACAATGCTTGATGAGTACAATACACCTGAAGCTCTATGGGCGGAAGCTATCAACACCACATGTTATGCATCCAACCGCCTATTTCTTCAAAAGTTTCTTGGCAAGACACCTTATGAGTTGCTCAATGGGAAGAAGCCGGACGTCTCATTCTTCCAAGTGTTT
>NW_027098196.1:0-40000 GCF_019320115.1 Miscanthus floridulus
GGTTGCAAATGCTACATCTACAAGAAGCGGCAACACCTAGGGAAGTTTCAAAGATGTTGTGATATTGGCTTTGTTGTTGGTTACTCGTCAAAGTCCAAAGCATATCAAGTATTTAATCATGCCACCGGCTTGGTTGAAGAAACATATGATGTGGAATTTGATGAATCTAATAGCTCCCAAGGAGCACATGAGAATCTTGATGATGTAGGTGATGAACCATTGAGGGAGGCTATGAAGAACAATCTGGTTGGAGACATCAAGCCTAAAGATGATGTACAAGTGATTGATCCACCTTCTTCATCAAATGTGCCACAAGATAGTGAAAAAGATGGGAGAGTAGAAAATAAAGATACTCATGTCTCTCATGATCAAATGGTGGCACAAGCTCAAGATGTTGATGCTCCACAACCTCCCCCTCAAGTGGTTGATAGAAGAAATTCACCTCTACTACAAGCTCATCCACAAGATCTCATCATAGGGAGTCCTTCAAAGGGTGTAATGACTCACTCTCAAAAGCTTGCTTCATTTATTGAACATCACTCTTTTGTCTCTTGCGTTGAACCTAAGAATGTAGAAGAAGCTCTTCAAGATTCGGATTGGATAAATGCCATGCATGAAGAGTTGAACAACTTCACTCGCAATGAAGTTTGGACTCTTGAAGAGTGACCACAAGGTGCAAGAGTCATTAGAACAAAGTGGGTGTTCCGCAACAAGCAAGATGATCAAGGCGTTGTAGTGAGGAACAAGGCAAGACTAGTTGCAAAGGGGTTCTCTCAAGTTGAAGGGTTGGATTTTGGAGAGACCTTTGCACCGATTGCAAGACTTGAAGCCATTCATATCCTCCTTGCATATGCATCGCATCAAGAAATGAAATTATATCAAATGGATGTTAAAAGTGCATTTTTAAATGGCTTCATAAATGAACTAGTCTATGTTGATCAACCTCCTGGGTTTAAAGACCTTAGATATCCTAATCATGTTTATAGGTTGTCCAAGGCGCTATATGGGCTTAAGCAAGCCCTAAGAGCTTGGTATGAATGCATTCGGGATTTCCTCATTGAGAAGGGCTTCACCATTGGGAAGGTTGACACCACACTATTCACCAAGAAGCTTGATGGAAAAATCTTCATTTGTCAAGTATATGTTGATGATATCATCTTTGGATCATCAAATGAAGATTATTGCAAAGAGTTTAGTGAATTGATGTCGAAGGAGTTTGAGATATCAATGATTAGAGAGCTTACATTCTTTCTTGGTTTTTAAGTCAAGCAAATGAGAGAAGGGATTTTCATCTCTCAAAAGAAATATACCAATGATCTTCTCAAGAGGTTCAATATGGATGAATGTAAGCCAATCAAGACACTAATGCCATCTAATGGACATCTCGACCTAGATGAAGGAGGTAAAACAGTTGATCATACTCTCTACCGCTCTATGATTGGTAGCTTGTTATATTTGACCGCATCTAGACCCAACATCATGTTTGGTGTGTGTATGTGTACTAGATTTCAAGCTAATCCTAAGGAAGCTCATTTGATTGCCGTTAAAAGAATCCTTAGGTACCTTAAGCACACACCAAGCATTGGCCTTTGGTATCCCAAAGGAGCTAGATTTCAACTAGTTGGCTATTCCGATTTGGATTATGCTGGTTGTAAAATTGATAGAAAAAGCATATCCGGAGGGTGCCATTTGCTTGGTAGATCACTAGTGTCTTGGTCCTCCAAGAAGCAAAATAGTGTGGCTTTGTCCACCGCCGAAGCGGAATACATTGGCGCGGGTGCTTGTTGTGCACAAATACTTTACATGAAGCAAAATAGTGTGTAAAGCTTGCTAATAATCTAGTTCAACATTCTTGCACCAAGCACATAGATATCTGCCATCACTTTCTTAGAGATTATGTTGCTAAAAATGATATATCACTAGAAGGTGTAAGGACCAATGATCAATTGGTGGATATCTTCACTAAACCGTTAGATGAGGCTACTTTTTGTCGGTTGAGGAATGAGATCAATGTGCTTGATTTTAGTAACTTCACTAGAAAATGAGCTAGTGTTGTCCCTTGCATTGCATTGCATTGCATTGTAATATACATCATATTTAATTTTTGGTAATGCATTTAGGGCTTGTCTAACATGGTTAAGATAACCGTAGAAAAGCATGTGAAGAAGCTTAACCTTGGATCAAACTTGACAAGCAACTAGAATTACTTTCAAGTATTGCGTTGCATATGCATGTGTGTTGCTTTGTCATTTTCTTTCGATTACCCTTTTATTGCCTATTTTCTTAAAAAGAAGTATAGCCTAAGGCAAAATATTTTGAAAATTTTGAGGGATTGAGAGAGGTCACTCACATCAGTCCCAATTGGTGTTTATCTGGGTCTTATTGAAGTTGGGACTTGATTGGGAACAGGCAGCACGAAGGAACATTGAAGATTCGCTAAAAAGGGCGACCGGACACTGGACTAGACTCTACTTCTAGCATCCGGTCAGTTCATAGGAGGTGAACCGTTGCTGCACTGGACTGACCGGCCACTGAAATAGTACCTTTTCTATGTCTAGTCTAATGATGTCCCTACGTCTGGTCAAGCGAAGAAGATGAACTTAGGATCGATCGGACTCTGTCTGCGTCCTATCAGGGGTAACCGGACACGTCCGGTCATGAATTGAGGGCTTTTGGACCTCTCTGTTGTCGACCGGACTCTGGGTGGCAGCGTCCGGTCGTTGCCACTGGAGCGTCCGGTCAATGGAAATCATGTAGATCTCCAACTCTATTCCATTTCCTTATTTGTCACGTGGGTGGCCACCATAAATAGATCATCTTCCACCCACACCGTGTCGTCAGCTCTTACCTTACCCGCACCCATGCCCTAGCCACACCTCTGCCATCGCACTCGCTCCATGCACCCATGCCCTAATCATGCCATCGCTCCCACATCGAGCTCGCACCACTATGCCCTGTCCCTACGCCAATAAGTCACCGCGCTCATGCCATCTCACCCATGGCCACCTCTGCTTCACGTCGCTGTGCTCGCATCCATGTCGCTGCCTGAGCCATCACCATGCCTACGCCATGCTCATGAGTTGACCTGAGTTTACCTAGCCACGCCTATGACCGCCCCTACATTGCATTGCTCAGCCACCACACTACCTCACCAAACCCTAACCCTAGCCTTTATTGATTCTGGTGGTGCCCCATAGTTCTTTCCTCTGCTAATTCATTGTCGGGTCATCTAATTTTGTTAGGTAGCAAGCCATTGCTTTCAATTTCATATCTACTGCTTGCTTCTTAGGGTTTCGCATCTCTAGATATATATTGTGATTATTTATATATCCTATCTATTCTATCATGCAGCGAGTCAGTGCTTTTGTGGTTGTCTTTGCAGTTGTCAGTGAACTTGGGGCCAAGCCCACGAGTACGGATCAAGTCCAAGGCTCGGAAGTGTTAGTTGGCAGTTGGTCTTGTTAGTGGTAGTAATTCTCTATAGCTCTAGCAATGCACATGTCAAGAATGCCATAGGTGGTCTAGGTGATGAGGATCCGAGGCCTCTGCCTTGCCTAACTGCTCAAGAGAAGGGAAAGGCAAAAAAAGACCACAACAAAGAAGTGGAAGCTCGTTGATGTGGAGGCTAAGAGAGTAGTAGCAGTGGCAGCCACCGCTGAGCGAGCAGAAAGAGGTGGAGCTAGGAGTGGTGTCTGTATTGCAGATTAGATATCACCAGCTCAAAGGGCCATCGTTGAGAGGGTTGAGAGTCTTCATGGTAGTCCAACTAGGACTGTCATGCTTAGAGGATAGCATGTCACTTTATAGGAGAGTCAGCCTTAGGGGGAGACCATTGAGCAGCAGACACAACCCACAGAGTAGTCAGAGGAAACTCAGTAGGTAGAGCAGACTAAGCAGACAGAGCAGGTAGCGCAGCCAAAGCTTTGACACTCTAGTCGCACACGTACTCAGGTGTTGTCAAGGCCTGAGACACAGAGGAGGGGTTCTCATCCTCCTCTTAGACAATAGGGTCTGCCTCCCATGACTCACCTTGACCTAAGGGAAGCCATAGCCAAGCAGGCACATCAGCTCTGTTTCATGCAGTTTGAGGACTGGTTTCCGTCGAGGCAGGATGAGCGTGCTTCAGAGCACTTCTATACACCACTGCAGGAGGATTTCTATAATGCTTATTTGAATAGTGGAGTTACATTTAGATCTCAAAGAGTTTGCTCCATTGAGTCACTTGTTGTAGCAGCAGGCGAGCAGATTTATCCCCATCTATCTTATTTGCTAGGGTTGACAGACCTTCTTGGATGGACTGGCCGCTATGTTCCATCATGGGTTCATGAGTTCTACTCTTCACTTTGGATTGACCCGAGGCATAGATTCATACACTTTGCATTCAGGGGTCATGACTATAGGCTATAGAGCTTGAGGGTTAGAGAGATTCTCATGATTCTAAAGTCACCCATTCGCCTTCATGAGATTTGCTATGGTTAGATAGAGCCTCCTAGACGCCCTCATGGCGAACTTGTGCCACCCATAGATCTGATCCGACCATGCTTCATAGAGCCATTCAGTGAGGGGTCGAGCAAGACACCACAGGACCTTACTCCTACAGCTTGGCTTCTTGATGCTATCATAAGGAGGTCTCTGCTCCTGAGGATGGGTTACCGTGAGGGATTGACTCACATCTAGTTGTGGTTAGTGAACTCTCTGGTGCAGCAGACCGTATTTGATATTTGGGATGTCATTCTTTCAGAGATGGAGGACACACTTGCTGAGGGTTTTAGAGTTCACTAACAGCTGCCTTATGCTCACTAGATTACCTTCTTGATTAGAAAGGCAGTTACTCAGAAGTCCCCTGAGATGATGGCTAAGTACATAGGTGCTACTACAGAGTTCCCTACATATAACATGACTCAGATGCTCCGCCATAGTAGTGCGAGGATACCTCGCTAGCCGAGTCATCGCCTAGAGGTCCTAGAGATAGCAGCCTAGTAGGATGAGATCATCAGGGGCATTGTTGCAATAGAGGAGGAGTAGCTAGATGCTCAGCAGGAGGGTATGGTTGAGATCAACCCTAGTGATAGCTCAGATGATGATTATCAGCCTATTCCTTAGATGCCTCCTTAGTCACATGATAGAGAGGCTAGTGGCTCTAGCTCCGCTCCATAGCCACCATAGATAGATCTAGCTCTTCTTGTAGTACTTGAGTGGATGAGGCAGGACCAGGCACACCAGGCACAGGAGACAGCAGCAGCACTTGCACAGGTTCAAGCTCGATAGGATGAGTTCCAGATGCAGCAGCAGGCCATGCAGCAGCAGCAACTCATGATGTAGTAGCAGTTACTTAGGTTCATGCAGCACGTTTTCTCTGCTATTGGGGCCGCTCCTCCATAGACTACACCTCAGATAAGCTAGCCTACCACCACTTTATTGACTCCAACTGTATAGTCCAGTGGGCTTCAAAGTCAGGGATAGTCAGCTACTTAGTTTGCTTCACCTACAGAGTAGGTGTCCTAGTGGTTTACTTCTCTAGTGACAGCCCAAGGTCCTCACTTCACTCCTATTGTTATGGGCTTCACTCCATCTCAGAGATCCTTAGTGCTAGTGACTGACACCTAGTATCTAGGAGCCTTGGTGCGACATTTAGTGAGCTTATAGGGTAGCCTACACCACTAGAGTTGTGAGTCCCTATACCTACCATAGTTGCTCTAGTTACTGGGACTATGGAGATGCTCCCATCATTTATTGCATCATTAGAGCTGCCGCCTATAGTGATACCTCCAGAGTCATAGGCCACGCTGGTCCTAGAGTAGACCTAAACCGCTTCAGCTTCACTTCCAGCATTAGAGGGTCAGACTACTCAGAGCTCAGGGTTAGAGGATGATGATGCATAGTTCTAGATTTCTCACCGCACCTCTATGCCCGACTCATCTGCTCCTGCACCACCGTCTGACCCTTAGGTTTTGGTGCTTGATGCCAAAGGGGGAGAGGGATCGAGTATGTTAGATCTAGGGGGAGCGTTATATCTAGGGGGAGCATATGGCTTATTTCTTTTGGCTCTTTATGTGTGATATATTATGCATTCACGTTTACTTTCATGCATTGAACTACATATGTGTTATTGTGATACTTATGTGACATGTGTGCTCTCTACTTTGATTTATATGTCATGTCACTTGGTTATGCTCATTTGCCTTGCTTCCGCATTCTACTCTGATTCAAATGAGCTTTATTTCTTGTACTCATGCTTATTACATATCTATATTGAGTACACCATGTTGGCTTGGGTCATATAAGCATGTCTAACTCCTTTGCTCTTATTATCAAAAGCTTATATGAACCAAGCATGTTGAAAACCTCATCTATTTTACATACTTGAGGTTGTATTGTCATCAATCACCAAAAAGGGGGAGATTGAAAGCATCTAGGCCCCTAGTTGGGTTTCGGTGATTAATGACAATATGAGATTACTATGACTAACATGTGTTTTGCAGAGGCAATTTAAGTTAGGTCATGGTAATGGCAATTGATTGGGCAATCATGGTTGTCATGCCTCTATGATGGAAATCATTTCAGTTTTCAAAGGATGGATGACAAGGATAAGGATGGACTACTTCTAAGTGTCGTTTGGTGTTGAAGAGACACTTAGAGTAGTTTAGGACTTTGTTTTTTCCTTTGGCCATATTATTGAGGGGGTTATGGACTAGTAGCTTGACCTAGGTGAGTCTAGTGAGTTAGGTGTGGTGCACACTTGTCAAATCTTGCACTAGGTAGCTTCAGAGTAGCCCTAAGATCAATTGGAGCAAACTTCATTCACATATGATTTCAAGTTGGAAGAGAATGGAGGGTCAAATGACTGACCGGACGCTAGTCTAGCTGTGACTAGATGCTGAAGGGTGAGTTCGGTTAGCTCATTTGATCAACTGGAGCCATCTGGTTGTGACCGGACACTGAGTAAAAAGTGATTGGACGCTAGGTGCTATAGTCTGGTCAACTCTAGAGAGGTTCCAGAGAGGGATATTCCTGATCGAACGTGTCCGGTCAGTGCTGACCAGACGCTGGTCAAGATTCGGTAGCTGACCGGATGCTGAACAGCGAAGTGATCGGACTCTGGGTGCTAGCATCCAGTCAACATTAGTAAGGTTCTAGAGAGCAGTTTTTGTGACCAGACGTGTCCGGTAAGTGCTGACAGGACGCATGTCAGAGTCCGGTCAGAACTTAATGGCTCTTTCTGACACAATGGCAGGATAACTGATCAGAGCATCTGGTCACCCCGCAGAGTGATGACTCAGCCTCCAAACATTATGTTTTGAATGATGGGGTATAAATACTTACTCCGCTCGTCCAAAGGAGGTCTATTGCTCATTTGTTCAGCTGAGAAACACC
This sequence comes from Miscanthus floridulus, assembly GCF_019320115.1. Taxonomy (NCBI): domain Eukaryota; kingdom Viridiplantae; phylum Streptophyta; class Magnoliopsida; order Poales; family Poaceae; genus Miscanthus; species Miscanthus floridulus. The sequence goes on from NW_027098196.1 coordinate 7,375, forward strand.
CTTGAGAGTGCAAAGGAGAGCAAGAGCCTAGTGAGGTGATTGAGATTTGAGAATCCAAGATTAAGGCCTCATTAGTTGTTGACACAAAATGTGACGCACTGTGCCTCACACACAGCAAGCCGAAAAGCGTAGCTTCAATCGGGTTCCCGGGTGTTTCGTTATCCGGAAGCGTGCCAGTCAGTTTAACCTGAAAACTAACAAGGGATAAAACAATTAAATGTCAAACTGGAACATGTCGGGTAATACCAGACAAGTTCCACATATACGGCCTTGAAGCCACTTACAACGACATACAGCTATAGAGAGCTGTCTGCCAATGAGTTCATAAACTGTTTCGGCTAATCATAAAATAAATGCACGTGGAGACCTGATTGCCGAATACACGTGCATGGGAAGACATGTTTGAACAAGTGAAATTAATTATGAGTTAAGGCATAACCAAGCTCGGCAATCCAGCCGAGTTGGGGTCCATGAAGAAGGAACGTGCAAATAAAAACGATTGAACCAATCTAAAACCTGCATCTGCCGCACGACACCTGGTTTCATTGAGGCTTAAACGTGATTAACATGCATGAACCCGCGACATGTAACAATCTAGATTAAAATAATTCAGCCATTATGAGCATGTTATCTATTTGCAAAGGCAATATAAAAGGCGATGATCTTTGAAGCACGAATAAAACCACGAGAGAGAGAGAAGGCCGAACAATATCAATCTAGATTGGGCAGAAGTGTGTTACAAATATAAAAAAAAGTTTAAAACATGCAACACTGGATAACTTAATGAATCTATTTAGATTTGCCATATCTAATATAGAGCCGATAACTATCTCGCTTTCACTAAGCATATTGAGTAAACGCCTGCCGCACGGTATCTACTCATACACAAAGCATAAGCAAAGACTTCTTGATTGTCAAGCAAAGATCCGCCGCACGACCATTGAAAACAAACAAGACTACTTGCATCACGTCTAAATCCACCGCATGATACTAAACATGATAACAAGGTTGTCGGAACTTACGGAGGTCGACGGGATCAATGACTCCTCTCGAAGAACTCGACGACACGACAAAAGGACTCGAAAGTTGGCGCGGGGCCGGTTGTATTGATTTGGTTGTGAACCCTTATTACAATGGTCGAGGGTCAATATTTATACCCTAGACAAAACACGAGTCCTAGAGGACTACGATTTTACAAAGGAACCTTTAAATAAACTTGGAAACTCACGATTCCTTACCCTAAACTTTTAGAGTCCTTTACTATTACAACTTTCACCTTTTCGATCGGCCTCGCCTGCCATCTTCTGTTTTTCCCGAATGAAGTCACCGCCTTCTGGAGCAACCGACCGCAATGCATTTAGCCGACCGCTTGCTTTGTTTGCCGAATACCCTTCTTCCCGCATGTGGGTCTACCTGTCATCCTCTAGAATCGACCAAAATCTAGTGTTAACAGCCCCCTGCTCTGATGTCTTACACCCCTGGTGCGGATCGACCGCTACAGGATCATGATATCTTCCTGGCAGAAATTCGAGAGCGCCTCATCTTCGCCCAAGACACTATGAGGGAGCACCAGAACAATAAGCTCCGTCATGTGGAGTTCTCTGTTAGTGATTGGGAGCTGCTTCGTCTACACCAGCAGACGGCTGTGGGCATCATAGCCGCTTCCTCCTCCAAGCTTGGGCCGCGCTACTTTGGCCCTTATCAGGTTGTTGAGCGACTTGGCGCTGTCGCTTACCGCCTGCAGCTTCCACCCAAGGCGCGCATACATGATGTGTTCCACGTTGCCTTGCTCAAGAAATATGAAGGTGATGCACCTGCTGCTATTATGTCGTTGCCGGCCATTCTTCGTGGGTGGGTGGTTCCTACTCCTTCACAGGTGGTCTGGGCTCGCCTCAACCATGGCCGCTAGGAGCTCTTGGTGTAGTGGGACAGTTGTTCTACTGCTGATGCCACTTGGGAACCCCTCGCTGACTTCAAGGAGCGCTATCCATTGTTTCAGCTCACGGATGAGCTGTTTGATGGGGAGGGAAATGTTGTAGACTCCTTTGTGTTCCGGCAATATTGGTGCTGGTCTAGGAGGGCCACAGCCAACAGCAGTGGCTGAGGCGTCAGTCAGGTTTAGAAGAGATTAAGGAGGGAGGATTTTTAGGATCTGATGGTTATTTGTTAGGAAGTGCTCCAAGACTATAAATGAGGCACTTAGTGAATGTAATCAGTTTTATCGAAGAAGAATAGAACCTCCCAGCAGGTGGGGTTCCTCGTGGCTGCACGCGGTTCAGCCGCTGCCGCTGGCGATCTAACCACCACGCCATTGCCTCGCAACCCTCTCCATTACAATTCCCAGTCTAGGCTGCTTCTCCAACCTCCTCTGTGCTCTCCACGGCGGCCACGCCATATCAGCTTATGCATGCATTCATGTTCCTTTAGTCGCAAAGATTTCCATGATGTAATACCTTATATCCAGCGGTAGTAGCCTTAGGACTTCCTGCTTTATGGCAGTGGCAGCTCACTGGGCTGGTCAAACGGTTTTGTATCAAACTCTATTCCTCTAAATGAAACACGTGCACGTTCTCAGAATAAAAAGTTGAGAGTACAAAGTTTATTTATAATATGATACTAAAAAGTTTTTAAATTATTAAGAAGTTTTTTTTAATTCAGCTACTAGTTGATGGTCAGCTGAGAAAATATAAGATATGCATGCAGACATGTAAGAGCAACTCCAGCACGAGCCCTCAAATTAGGGTCCCTACTTTTGATTCGAGGGCCCCTTTTTTGGGGGGCTTGATCTTTTTTTGTCTCTGCTCCAACAGAAGCCCTCAAATCCTCTTGATAGACACTGACAACCAGGACCCACTCCTCTACCTATCCGAGCTATCTCAACATAGAGGGAGGGGAGGAGCTAGCCAGGGGAGCCGCTCGTTGCAGTCTTGACGGGGTTCCCGTCAAGGGACTGCTAGGGAAGTCACTGGCCGAGGGAGCGGCCTCACCTGGGGAGCCGCTTGTCAAGGGAGCGGCCTCACTAGGGAGGCGCTAGCCGAGCACACTTGACGAGAGTCAAATATAGGGGTATATTAAGTCCACAGGAGAGAAGCTTCGGACCGATAGATCCCTCGACCGATCTCTCGAGGGCTATACCCATCGGGTACACTCGTGCGCACCCTCTGGACGGGAGTCAGGCAGAGACCCAGCACACCCACGGCCACTGCTTAGGGCTCAGAGGCTCGCCTAGGCCCAAGGCTCCTGAGCGATGGCAGCCCAAGCCTAACTCTAGCCCAGCACCAATCCAAGCCAGTGCTCGAGTAGGGAACGGACCTCCCGAGCGGTGACCAACCTGCTGGGCACACAAGGCCCTAGCAGGTACGGAGACTCCATGGCACCCGACCATTCAACGGGCGATTAGTGTGACACAACAGGATAAGCAACTTCACCAACTCTAGGGGCGCAGGGCTCCTAGGCCCAATCATTAGCCCCCCGAGCCAGGGCTCCTTCATAGCCAAGGAGGCCTCGAGAAGGTTCACCCAATGGAGGCCAGATTGTAGTAGACAACCCTTGACGGTCAAGTGTCTAGGACATCATCGATGTTAGGCGGTGCCCGCAGCTCCTCCGACTCCATGACAAAACCAAGGTCCATCCTTGCCGTGACAGCACTCTCCTGCACCTAGCGCATGAAGACCATAGTCCAAAGCCCCGAAGATGACTTGTACTCAACCTTCCTCACAATATACGGGGATGGTCAGCTCCCATAGAGGGGGGGCTGAGCTAGGAGATTTTAGCCAAAGAGGGCAATTGATTAGACATTTAGAGGCCGATTGGACAATAGAACCATTGGCTAGAGAGCAACCGAGAGGAATAGAAGATGTTCATCCCTCGGCAACCTAGGAAGAGAGATGGCCGGTCCCTTACTTGCCAGGCAGAAACCCCACTACCGACAAACACCAAGTGATTCCCTGCCAAGCTATCATTCCCCTCTATTGTACCCTCCCCCCTGATTTGGGTGCTCCTAAACAGGAAGAACACCTCACTGCTGGACGAAGGGCCCCAACGGCCATAACTAGGATAAACCATTGTGTCTCCCTTGTGTTTTTGAGTACCAAGCCACCAGAGACCCACACTTCGGACATCCAATGAACAACCATGATGCTTTCTGCAGTTACGAAGCCGTGATAGCATCGTTCACTATGGGCAACGCTGGCCTAGGGAGGAGCTTGTCGCGTCTCACCGCTCACCTGAGGAGGAGCTCATTGTGGCCTCGCCGCTCACCATGGCCTCATTCGGGGAGCCACCCATCGGGAAGGAGAAGCCGGGGATAGGTGCTCATCTAGGGGAGAAGCCCAGGAGGGGGGGCAAAGCCATCGAGGCTTATCTGGGAGGATAAGGAAAAGCCATGCATGTGAGACCAAACTGGCCAATCGATGGATGGGTGCCAAGTGGAGCACCCTTGGAAATGAGGATGAAGCATGAGATTTAAGGGCCACCAAAATTTGAGGTGTGTTTTTGGCTGCAAGCTTGCAACCCTTAAAGTTTAGTTTGGGGCTTGAATAGGGTCCCTGTAGGAGATTCTCTAAATGACTACAACACCTACACTGTTCTTAGCTACGTCAGGTGCATAAAAGCATGATCCACTTCCTCAGCCCACCCGCTAGTAACTGAAACAATCCACATTCATCAACGTGTGTGTCTACGTGCGACTGTGCGAGTGACCATGTCAAGCACTCCTCATGGCAAGGCCATGCTCTTCAGTCTGGAAATATCTCATAGGTCTGGAAAGTCTCCATGCTCTTCAGTCTTCTCTTTTGTGTCTCCCTCGTCCACAAGGCAGCGCACCATGGTTGCTTCCTCTCGCTCCCGTCTCTCATCGTGCCTTCCCATTTTAAATCTCACCACCAGTGGCGGAGTCAGAGCTAATAGGAAGAGGATGGCAAATGAAGGGTCTAGATCAGATATTCCAGAAATAAAGGTCAACATCAGATCTCCCAAGATAACTATTCCTCTCATTTTAGGCATGCAGCTAAACATCTAGTCAGTTGAAATTATGAAGATGAGTAACAATAGCATTAGGCTAATGAATGGAGAGGCTAGTCTAGATGAAATGAAACATGAGAGTATGCATGCAACCATGAAGTGAAACACAGGATCATCCTTTGGAAGTCCATGCAGAGAGGGGGGAGGGCAGAGCCAAGGATGATCCCAACGTGGCTCCGCCTGTGCTCATGACACATCCTCAAAGTGATCGAAGATAATCTAGAAGTTTTCGAAAGAAGTAAAAAACATCCAACCATTAATTCTAATTTGGGTTGGGCATTACTAGTGCCCGGACGTCGAGACGGACGACCGCGGCTGCTTGTTTCCTGCCCATAGCAACCGGATGGCGTGGACCTCAGCTTGCTCTGGGGCCACTATGCGAGCACCGCGCCGCCGTCGGCCCACCACCTCTGTGGGCACATTTGTGTGCTCGTCGGGTAGGGTTTCCTGCTGAGTTTGAACTACCACGGCAAGATGGAGGGAGGGAAGGAATGGGAGGGAGAGGAGAGGGCGAGGCACGCCGTGCGAGGAAGGCGCAAGGTAGGAGCTAAAGCCCCACGGTAGGCCGCTGTCCGCCAGCCACCGGCGTCATTACAACATGTGCAACACCTGATCTACTTTTGAAACATCTAGATGTAACATTTACATTATATATCTGAAGACAAATGAAACACTTGAAACATGCGTCTGAAACACTTGCAAAAAACACTTGCAACACTTGAAAACCTTTGCAACACGTATGCAACATCCAGATAAAAATTTGCAACATATGTGTGAAACATATGCAATGTCTTGATAGACACACTTGCAATATACATCTGAAAAAATAGATAAAACATTTGGGACACATGTTTGCAACATTAGTGTACAACCATTGCAACATATACAACATCCTAATCTATTTTTGCAACATCCATACAAAACCCTTGCAACATACCTCTAAAACAACTGAAACACTTGAAACATACGCTTGCAACACGTGCTTTCAACATAATGTCACCTTGTTACTTGGACGAATGGAGCTCATCCTTGTGCGAGCTCGACGCCGGTGTGGAGCTCGATGCTAAGAAGTGCTCAGAGGTCACCGCTGCGGAGCTCATTGGTGGCACGGACCTCGGTAGTAGCCGCGGCAGGTGGATGGAGCACTTCCACGAAGGGAGGCCCGAGTCTGGATGGTGGGTGGGTAGCGTGGGCAAGGGCAGTGCCAACGAGCGGCGTAGGCAGAGTCTGTCCCATGAGCGGGTGAGCAAATTCCATCCCGTGATGGCGGGCGGCACCTGCAAGTGGTGCAGGCGGAGCCCGTCCTGAGGGGGGCGGCGCAGGTGAGCGGAGTCATCTTGCGAGTGGGGGCACACAGTGTAGAGATGGCGTGCGATGCAGGCTGGGTCCGTGAGTGAGTTGATGAGGATGGGTCCATGAAAGAGTGGATGAGGCTTGTCCGGACGGGAGTCGCAGGATGGACGCACAGATACAAGCATTACCTATTTGGGATATTCTAGTCATTGTTGCCAATAAATGTTATATTATGTTTTGTCAAACTTACCCACATCTTCCATTGTGTAAATAGTGTAAAGTAACACTATTGACGGTAGTTAACATTCATCACAAACCATCAATATAACTTTCATAAATGATTAAAATAGATCACCAACATAGACTTAGGGGTTTTAACTGACAAATTCTATGAGTTTTGTTGAATCTGTGTTCTTAGCAAGATTTAATCAAAAAACCGCCAAAGAGTACCTATTCATCAAAGGGAATCGCGTAGTTCCGTAGGATAAACAACGTGGGAAGACTCTAGAAGACTCCAAGAGGCTCTCCACCAAAGCGGAGCCTGAGCCACTGACATGTGGGGCCTACCGGTCCCACATGCAGGCCGGCCGGTCCTTGGGCCAACCAGTCAGCCTCTAGCTTCCTACATCGGTTCTCCACCGCCTCCTAGATTGCATCTACGCCATTATTCGAGTCGGTTTGATCCAAGGGCTTAGAATTAACGCTCCGGACTATATATACCTGCCTGTGCCCCACCCTCTAGGGCATGTGCCATGCATTTGATCCTGAGAGCCTAATGGCTAGAAACCCTAATTCATATTTTCACCAGGATCAGAGCTAGCAATCAAGAGAAGATTAGTCCTTGATGGGATCTAGTCTTGTATTAGAGATAGGGAGATAGAGTGAGAGGGAGAGTTTTGGAGGAGTCCCGGCCTATCGGCGCTCTCTCTATGTCTTGTACCCTAGCAGAATCAAGTACTTCTTGAGCTTGTTTATGAGATTTCTCTGCTAATCGACTTCTAATTCAAGTAAGCATCTTATTCATATTGTTCTTCAGGTTTGCGACTCTCTTTTGAGTACTTTAATCCTTGTAGCTCCTAGGTTAAAGTAGTATTCATAGTGTAATCACGGTGCTTAGACTCGGTTACTCATGGATGTACCCTACTTTTTAGATCGGTGGTAGCTCTCGAGGGTAACTCTTATAGCCTTGTTGAATCCTTTATAGTCCACCTCCCGTTAGTAGGCCTAGCAGGACATTGTTGCTATAGAAAACATACTCTACCTATGTTTTCACTACAAGGATTCACCTCTAATGCCACGCCACATGATTGCAACAACACTAATTTGGTTGCCGTAGGGGGTCGTTTGGCAACCTTTTTCATAAAATGGTTGCAGTATGTGCCTATAATGCAACAGACTAAATGTGTTGCAATATGTGTGGTTTGTAATTGCAATAGGAGTGTGCTACTGCAACCATTTTAGAATTGTGTTGCAATTAGTTGGCGTTATGGCCATGGTGCTTTGGAGTTGCATTAGTATTGATTTTCATTGCAATTACTTGGTGTTATTGCAACAATATTGGATTTGGTTGCTTTTGCTTGTAACTATTGCCATGGTTATTTTGGGTTGCAATAATTTTCAGTGGCGTTGTAATTGCTAGTTGGTAATTGCAACAAGAATTCTAAAATGGCTGCAGTAGCATGTTCCTATTGCAACGGTGTTTTGGGGTTGTAATAATCTTCTACGGCATTGCAATTGTTATGTCCTTATTGCAACTACAATCCCAAATGGACATTATATCATGTTACTATTGCCATGTTACTATTGCAATTGTGTTGCTATAGACTAATGTATTTCATTGTAATATGTTGTTGTATGTGACACTTGTATTTCATGGGCCTTTTGCTGGCTAGGGCCAGCCAAAAACCATTTCCTAAGACCCACGCCTAGGGGTGAAAATGGTACGGATATTTTCCGACCGTATTCGAGACCGAATCCGTTTAGGCTTTGTTTTGCTGCACACAAATCACTCCAATCCATGTGGTTTGGGAGGGATTGAGGTGGAACTTAAACTAAATTTCACCTCAATTCCTCCCAAACCATGTGGATTGGGGTGGATTTGTGTGCAGCCAAACAAAGCCTTAGAGGGGATTAAATTTGTTCGTATCTGAGTCCGAATATTCAACATCCAATACCGTATCCATATCCGAATACTCAAATCGCATATTTAAGATGTCGATATCCAATTGTATCCTATCCGGCATGGTTGGCACTATCCGTATGCGAATTCAAATCCGGACAGAAATATGAAAACAAATATAATATTAGTGATATCCGTTCGTATCTGATCCGTTTTCATCCCTACCCACGCCATTTCCAAAAACCCTTCGATCATATCCTGTATCATCGATACTTCTTGTCCACATTTTGGCACACCTTAACTAGCTTCGGGATGTCTTCTTTTTTGGGAACAAGCTTCAGGATGTCTTCATGTGTCCATAGTTACGTGGAAAAGGCCACATGAGTGCCCTAGCTAGCTACGGGGCTTCTCTGTGTGACACAGTTATGTGGAAAAGGCTGGCGACCTAGCAATGATGAGACTTCGTGTGACATGCCCCTCCTAGCCCAATGACATGTTGATGTCACTATCGTTTTTGCTCTGTTTAGAAATCATTAGGTTGCATAGTTTTATTGTTGTTCAAGCATGTAGGCCAATGGTGCATTGTTGTGATTTCAAAACGTGTACCTGCCTTGTTGAGCTAAAATTTGGCTAACTTTGGCTACCCCTCTTTGCCTGTCATGATTACACAAAAACCGCAGCCACGAACCAAAAATTGGCTAAGTCCCGCGCTCATGCTCTTTTAAAAAAAATTCCAATCTCCACCCTCCTGCTCCTTTAGTCCGCGCGCACTACTCGCCTCACCCAAAAATCCCCTCAACCCTAATAAATCAAAAAGATGCCTCATGATCCGTTATCCGTTATCCTTTCTCTCTCTAGATCCCCCGTCAGACGCCGCCCCCTTCAGATCCCCTCCATCGCCGTGATCCCGTCAGCGACCCCAACGCCACCATTCTCTAGCCACCGCCACTTCTGCCTCCTCCTGCCCGCAAGCAGCGGGGCCGGGACTGACTCCCCACACCCCGACGCCGACCCCGCCGCCTCCAGCGGCACCTCCACATGGCTGGCCTCAGCCGTTGGCCACTAGATGGTCTAGGCCAGAAGCAGCCAACGCCTGCACGCCGCCGGTTGCCTCCCCCGTTGCCTCTACACATTGCAAGACGAGGACGGACGCCCCCTCGATCAAACTCGAACTCGAGGCCCTCCCCTTGTGGATCTTGCTGGTGAGGACAACATTACAATCCAGTCGATTCCAATCCTAACCTGTGAAGGCGATCTGCAAGGTAGTAGGATTGCCTTCTTTGTTTCATTCATACAGCACACATCTACAGATGGTTTGATCTCGCTATTAAATCATCAAAATATATTTATTGCTTGCGTTTTACTTTACATCTGATTCTTGTTTCCTATGCAGTTTGGTAGAAGCTGCTGTGTGTGGATATGGAATGAGACATGAATATAGCTCCTTTGCAATTTACAGTGGAGATAAATCCATTCATGCTTTCAAAATAATTTTGTGTTGTTTTGGTTCTTGCATGCTCACTAAAAAAAAGAAATTTTAAGATCTGATTCTGTAGGGTAATTTTATATATATTAGTTTATATAAAGTAGGGTGGCTTTATATATGTTGCTTTGCTTCACAAGAATCTGGTGTTTCATTGCTAACTAGGGATGTTTTATGTACTTCTGTTAGGGTTCCTATTTCTTCTTCTTTGATGCCAACTAATGTCAGATGCATGTCATATATTTCTTCAGATGAATGTAGTCCAGCCAAGTATTGATCAAATTTGTGCTGATGAATTGAATGTTAAACAAAGAGGAGAGAAATATGAAATGAGATTAGTTATTGACATTGTGATGTCCATGAGTCAAAAAATGGTAGCTAGATTGGGCAAGTAGATTTCAATTTCTGAATGTCCTATGTGTATTAGTTATTCTGTACTTGCAAGTTGACAGGGCCATAAAAAGTATTAAGAAGTTGGCCATTCTGGACATCTAATTCGGTACTTGCATGAATATTGGCTATGACTTTGCCGTCCACCTCTGAATATTGGTTATGACTTTGCCGTCCACCTCTAAATATTGTTACCTATTATAACTCACGGGCAACGCACGGGCTGATATTATTTTCCCTTTTAAACATGGTCTCTCTGTTATTTGCTTACTGTAACATATGAATTTGCTAACCATTTTAAGCATCTTAAATTTAGGCAATATGGAAAACACTATTTGTATTAATGTAGTTGTTGAACCAATTCAGCCATAACATGCCTGGTGATGATTTGTGCATGTTTACTGTACTGTTTTTTATGAAAAAATAGATTGATTGCTAAAGGTCGTTTAATCATTATAGTGCCAATGTTGTTTAAGCACGATTAAATTTGAAGTGCTCACAGTTGAAGTTACCATTGAGTCCATGCTTCTTGGTCATGCTGGATAATCCAAAGTTGCCATGGACATGTTTCTTGGTTTACAGTGTCACATCACTGCTTAATTATCCTATTCATATGCCAATTGAGCTTTCTTTTAATTATCAGCGAGTCCTAGAATATACATCTATCAATACTGGAACTTTATTCTCACAAAAAAATACTGCAATTTTATTAATCTTGAGAAAGTCCATGGTGGTAGAGGTAATTTGGCAATAATTTATGTGAATTGACTTGATTCCTGGCCAAAGAAAATGAATCAAGAGTAGAGGTTGCAGTTCACATGTTATCGATCCTTCAGTTGCTACTTCGTTCACATACTTGGTTCACATATATGCATGCCTTGTTCATTTCCCCTACCTGCCTACTTGGATCAATACTGCCCCTATTTTGCTTTGATAAATTTCTAAATTATTAGCCTCGGAACCAACTTCCTTTTGTAGTTTTCATTTGGACTTAACTTATTAGTACATGGATCCATAGAGTTCAGCTTTTGCAGACCAATGCTTGACTCAATTTTGATATACAATTATACATCAAAGGGAGTTTTAGTGACTTGAGAAGTCTTGTTTTGAACTGAAAAACAGAAGTAGCAACTGAAGGATCGATAACAAAATTATACATCAATTTTGATATACAATTATATATCAAAGGGATTTTGTTCTCTTCTCCTCGCAATATAAAAAAATTCTTTATTGCCTGTAAACGGAAAACCAACAAGCAGATTAAGGAAACAGGGAACATAAAGGACAATATGAGGTTTCAGTGTTTTACCCCACTTCAAATTTCAGTTTCTTTCATGAAACAAATATCTTGCCTTAGATGCTAGCTTTTTAGGAATTCAGAGAGGAGAAGAGAACAAAATCCACGCTCCAGAATTCAGGAATCACGCATGTCTCTAACCGTGCTCCTTTTGGCTTGTGTTTTGTAGCAAGCTGCAAACAGCAGCACAAGGGCTGCTATCGAGTCTCTAAAGCCCAAGCTGAAGGTCAGTTGCATTGGACCATTACAATAGTCAGTTCAACTAATGACTTTCCCTGATATAGCAAACTTCACCTAAGTGAATTCATGTGATTTCTCCAGCACTGAGACTGAACTTACTAATGGTCTGTTCCTAATTCTCCTTTCCAGAGAACACCTCACCACCATCTGCCCCCTCGTAAGCCCACCTGCGCTTCCAGTTGAGAGTTGAGACGACACACGGTAAGCTAGCAAGCTGGCCTCCAAGCTTCTTGTATGAACTTTGCACTTGTATTTAATAATCACTCCCTACAGGCAAACAACTTTGACAAAGCACAATTAGCTAAGTACTTAAAATATGATAGAATTAACTTTAGACTTAATGTGGCCTGTAGCGTTAGCACGAGCAATATACTAGTAGGGTAAAGTTGCTGAATTAGTACACTTCTTGAGATGTCCTAAATTGTGTGAGAATCCTATAGGTGGCATTTCAGTTGGTTCTGATGGATTAGAGTACATCTTTGACAACAAAAGTAATTGGAACTATTGGTTGTCCTCCATTGAGAATACGGCTAAGAGGCAATCAAGCAAAAGGAACCAACAAGTCAGCAACGCAGAGGTGAATTTTTTGTAACCCTGTTAGTCTTTAGTTTAAGATTCCAAATTTACTTTGTTGAGTCCATGCTATTGTTGCCAAAATAATACAATTTTAGTTTACCTAATGCATATACTAATGTTAATGATTCTTTTCAGGAGCAAGATAGAGTGGAGCGCACGATTGATGGGATGATCAACAGCAAGCCAACCTTTGCTGCAGTGCTAGACATAGCTCATTACATTTTGATGTGTTCAAACTAGCTAGTGTGTGTTGGATATCTTATGTGTTTCAGTTGTGCGTGTGTTATCAACTAGGTTTGACATTGGATGGTTTCATTAATGATTTGTACGAACAAAGCATATTTTAGTTTAATGGATGTCTAAATGCTTCATTCATCATATATTGTTCGGCGTGCAACTATTGTTTGAAGCTACTAAACAAAACGTTGCAATATGGACTATTGGCATAATCATTTGTTGTTTCAATATATGCTATAGCAACAAACAAATAGCGTGGCAAAAAAGCCTCAAACCAACGAAACAGCGGGCGTGGCAATAGAGTCTCCAAACTATAGTAACAAAATAATAAGTGTGGCAATAGAGGGTATGTGTACAGCAACCATATGTTTGTTGTGGCAACAAAGGGTTCCACCTATTGCAACCTCAATGTTTACTGTGGCAATAGAGGCCACCTCTAGCAACCAAATATTTTTCGTGGCAATAGAGAGTTCCACCTATAGCAACCACATAGATAGTGTGGCAATAGCGAGGCCACCTGTAGCAACCAAATATTTGTTGTGGCAGTAGAGGGTGCACCTATAGCAACCACAGAGATAGTGTGGCAATAGAGGGATCATCTATTGCAATGCTATTGATGCGTGGCATTAAGGTCTATGGCAACACCCATTGTCGTTGCTAGTGCACCTATTGATACTCTTTGGGTATGTGGCGGCAGGTATCTTTGGCAATGCCGGGTTTGTTGCAATAGTTACTTTTGCAACACCCACGGTGGTTGCTTATACTATGTCTTGCAACACTCCATCGTGTTGCAACAACACACCTTTGTGTTGCAATAAAGGAAAACCTATTGCAACACCAAAATGAACGGTGGTGCAAACTTTAGACCACGGTTACAGTGGCAACGCATCCCAACGCTTTTTTTGTGTTGCAAATTTGTCTATTGCAACACTTTTTGGCCTATTGCAACACTTTTAGGCAGTTGCATCAGGGGCAAAACCTTATAGTGTTTCTCTAGTAATATTCCTAGAACTCAACAATAGAAGACAGAGCTTACCGAAGTTAGAACTAGAAGACATTTGTGATCTCCTCTACGTTCCTATTATCTAGCCTTGATTGTGAAGTTGGGTTAAGCTAGATTTGGTTATTGTCACGCACATTTCCTCGAGTTTGATATAAAACTAGGTAAACCCGGTGAAGTGCTACATCGGTATAATATCCGTGTGCTTGCGGATTATTCTGTGTGCATTAATATATACCAACAAGCATTTTTGGCGCCATTGCCGGAGAAACGGTTGCCGAGTTAACTTCAAACCTACCTTATCCTTGTATCATTATCCTTTTATCTTTTATCTTTTTGTTCTTTTCTTTTAGCATGGATCAAGAATCCACCCCTATCTACCAATATGCTGCACCAACAAGCATACGTCTATAGCCACTACAATATGCAATGCCTATCCTAACACCTGGCTATAAGTTGCGCCTGTGTTTAATCAACATGGTCCAGGATCAATCTTTTTTGGGCGAAGATGATGAGAATCCCTATTCCCACCTAAATGAGTTTCAGCAAACTTGTGCATGCCTACACATTGTGGGCATGTCAGATGAAACCTTATGATGTAAGCTTTTTCCTTTCTCTTTGACTGGAAAAGCTAAACATTGGAACAAGCTCACCATAGGGAGTAGACAAGGAGATTGGGAAGCCTTGTGTTCTAGCTTTTGCTTGCAATTCTTTCCCATCTCTATAGTAGTCAGCCTTTGTTCAGAGGTTCTATCTTGTAAACAAGAAGAACAAGAATCTCTAGGAACAACATGGGAATGTTTTAATTCTCTCATTAATACTGGCCCTGACCTTGCCATTCAAGACCCCATTCTTTTTCAACACTTGTATATGGGTCTTGATAGGAAAACCTCGAAGCGTTTTGATACGACCTCAGGAGGCCCGTTCCTCCTTGTTTTTGCTAATTCAGGGAGAATCATTCTTACTAAATTCCTAGAGAACACCCCTGAACCTGAACTTTTGCCTAACCTAGCACTAGCTTCAGCTATCCCAAATCCCGAACCACCGGAAAAGGAGGAAACTCAAATTTTGGATTTCATGCTTGAATTCGAGGTTGAACTTTTTGATGAATATGGAGATACCTCGAATTACCTTACTGTGAGGAGACCCCAGAAGCCTAGGAAATCATCATCCCATGAAGAACCTTTAGACCCTTATGAGGAAGCTTTCCTTAAAAAGACTACGAAAGAGCTAGTGTCTATAATAAGCAATGAATGGCTAGAATGGGAGGCATGACTGTTATAAAAATGAAAAGAATGAATTAATCCCCTAAAGAACCATCACTAGATGGTGGATGTGTATTGACTACTGAAAACTTAACAAGGCAACAAAAAAAGATCATTTTTTGTTGCCCTTCATTAATGAAATGTTGGAGCGACTGGCAAATCACTCTTTCTTCTATTTCCTTGATGGATATTCACGTGATCATCAGATACCGATCCATCCAGATGATGAAAGCAAAACCACCCTTACATGTCCATATGGAACTATGATTATCGTAGAATGTCTTTTGGACTATGTAATGCTCCAGCTTCTTTTCAAAGATACATGGTGTCTATATTTTCTGATATGATTGAAGAAATCATGTAAGTTTTCATGGATGACTTTTCTGTTTATAGAAAAACTTTTGATGATTGTCTTGAAAATTTTGACATGGTTTTGCAAAGACGTGAAGAAAAGCACTTAGTCCTTAATTGGGAAAAATGTCATTTCATGGCTAGAGAAGGCATAGTGCTTGGACACTTGGTGTCTGAAAGAGGGATTGAGGTAGATAGAGCTAAAATTGAAGCAATTGAATAGTTTCCTCCTCCCGTAAATATCAGAGGGATCCGCTATTTTCTTAGTCATGCTAGGTTTTACTGTCGCTTTATAAAAGATTTTTCACACATTTCTAGACCACTTACAAATATTTTGGCTAAGGATGGTCCCTTTGAATTTGATGATGCATGCTTAAAATCTTTTAACATTCTTAAGAAAGCACTCATCTTTGCATCAATCATTCAACCCCCTGATTGGTCACTAGCTTTGGAAATCATGTGTGATGCTAGTGATTATGTTGTGGGGGCAGTTTTGGGACAAACAAAAGATAAGAAGCATCATGCAATTGCTTATGCAAGTAAAACACTGACAGGACCTCAACTTAATTATGCAACAACTGAAAAAGAGCTCCTAGCTATTGTTTTTGCTATTGATAAGTTTAGATCTTACTTAGTAAGAGCTAAGGTGATTGTCTATACTGATAATGTTGCTTTAAAATACCTGCTCACTAAGAAAGATGCTAAACCTAGACTTATAAGATGGATTTTGTTACTCCAAGAATTTGAGTTAGAAATAAAAGAAAAAGAGGGAGTAGAAAATTCTGTCACCATATCAACTTGTCTATGGAAAGACCTGTCATCTACCTATTGATCTAGAATTGAAAGCTCTCTGGGCCATCAAACGATGTAACATAGACTTTGAAGCTACAGGAATCAAGAGGAAGATGCAACTCTCTGAGCTTGATGAATGGCGTGAAAAAGCATATCACAACGCCAAAATATATAAGGAGAAAACCAAAAGATGGCATGATAAGAGGATAAAAAAGAAGGAGTTTGCCCCAGAGATAAGGTATTACTTTTTAATTCTAGGATGAAATTATTTAGGCACAGAAAACTTCGAAGCAAATGGGAAGGACCATTTAAGGTCATAAGCACTTCGTCGCATGGAGCGGTAACACATCAAAATGATGAAGGTACGTTACTCAAGGTAAATGGCTACCGTCTCAAGATCTTTCTAGAACCTGAAATACCACCTGAGGATTTAGATGAGGTAGATTTTCTGATTTTACCATAGATTGACACCACTGCATTGTCTTTACATTTTGTAATGGATAAATATTGTTTTCGGGATTAGTTAGGGATTAGAAACCGCCGTGAGAAAAATCTCCACGGGAGGACACCATGTGGGACCAGCCAGTCCCACCACAAGACCTGCCAGCCCCACTGTTAGCCACCTCACATGTGGTCAATTTTCTCGTGTATTCTAGAACCTTCCCCCTCTACAATCCCGTAGTTTTTCCTCGCATTCGCATATTCCTTTGTTATGAGACCTTAATGGATATATCTTGACCCCTGCTGCAAGTTGCTCTCCCCTATAAAAATGAGCCCCTGCCTGCCTCCATAGCCTTCCCGTCAAAGCATTCCATCTCCAACAGCAGCAAAGCTCTTCTCCTCCCAAGTTCTAATGGCTGGTAGAGAGATCGTCCCCTTAGGACTTAATCTAAACAAGAAGCCTAACACGCTTGCACTGAGTGTTGTTCCTCCAAAAGAGATAGCTCCCGTTCATCAAAGCCAATCCTTTTTTTTCCCAAAATGTCCATCATCCGGTGATCGCTCCACCGCCTCCACGTCTACTTCTGGAAGGCAATTCACGTCAACAAGAGCCTCAGCTAGATGTCCCGAAATTGATCAAGGTGATGAAAGAAATCAACCTCCTTCCTCCAAACGGGCACGAGGTGCTGATCGGAGTGAAGACCAACAAGTTCGGGGATGTCACATGCGCAAAGTATAGGTCGGTCACCCCACGTACAACCATTGATGGAGTCCGGGCTATGCTGAAGTAGATCAAGGTTGTTCCTTGTAAGGAAAAGAAGAGGAGGGCGCCATCAACTATTCTAGAGAATGAGGAGAAGCGTCCACAGATGACCACGACACTCCTGTAGAAGACGACTGAAGATCTTATCAATTTTGTTCATACCTTAGAATAGAGGATTGACGAAGAACACGTTTATCGCAAGAGCCTACAACACGATGTAAACGTCTTAAATCGTTATGTTACCAAACCTAGGAAGTAAGAGTGAGATAGGTTATGATAAGGCACAAGTGGTTAAGTCAAGTGTTTAAGATCATATGTTTAGGTTAATCGTTTAGCTCAGTTGCTAGAGTGGTTGAAGTTTGTGTTAGCTAGTCAAAAGTTTGTGCTTAGTTTTGATTGTGTAACAAAGTGCCATATGACATGAATGGAATCTTGTTATTACCTGCTCTCTATTTCTTTTTGGCTATGTGCTTGTCTCCACATGTTGTGCATAAAGGTAAGCGGGAAACAAGTGTGGGGGAAGCACACCGTGACAATAAGATGGAATTCGATCACAAAAATTGTGAAATTTAGAAAGTAATGGACCAAGAATCATGTTGACCAAAGATGGACCCGAACGGGCTTCAAGCCAGGCTGCCTAGTCTCCTCTATGGGTCGGCTGGCCCACTACCATTCTCCCACCTCGCACTTCGTCCACGGTCAGGTTTGTAGCCCATATGTTCAATTTTCACATGTTATACTTACTGTCTCGAACCGAATTGAAAATCCTTTGATAAAACAACTTAAAACCTAAGGAAAGATTATTTCTATCATGACTAAAGGATAGACTCACAAAATACTTTTCCTAGAAGTCATGCTACTGTTGGGAACTTATTGTTAGGGACCCCATGTTACTTAAGTGGTTGTGGAATGAGATATAGTAGAATAATGAGAACTTGATTCTTGATGTCTTGTTGTTGGAGAATTTTATTTTAAAAAGTTAAATGAGTAGCTATACCTCTCCTTTGTGGTAAAGCAATATCCCACCAGAGCTATACATAGACTAGGAAAACCATCTACATATACTACTTGTCATTGTATTGAGTTTGGTCAAACCTTATGACTGTTGTTGAGAAATTTATCATGCTCTCAAGATCAAGATGATGTACACTCCACATATATCTACTACTCCTACATTGGGAGTATGCAAAAACATGTTTTCTATCCACCCAAAAATGTTCTACTCGTACATTGGGATTAGACACAAAAATATGTTTGTTAGGATAAATGCACCAAGTTCTTGTAAAAACCTCTCTTGAAAGTTTCAATTGCAGAAAAAGAGGCATGGGCTATGCAAAAGTTATTCATAAAAGAAAGGAAAAAATATTGAAAAAATGGCCAAGTGTCCGAGATATCTAAAACAATGGGTACTCAGATGCCCGCCTAAAAAATAAGAAGAAGAAAGAAATGAATAAGATAGCCCATGTTTTCTTGGAAAAGTTTTCTAAGTATCAAACAAGAGAGATATGTTTCAAGGAGCATAGTAGAATTAGGATAGCCACCATATACATATCCACACACATGCACATCTTGATCTAAGAGTATGGCATTTTTCTCCATGGATCCTTGTTTTGACTTTACAATATATGCAATGCAAGTATGTTCTCATATTTATCCGTACCTGAGCTCCACATAACCTGTTAGAAGTACGCAAAAAGAAGGCAAAGTCATTAATGCCTTGGCGAGGATCCAAAAATACCACATATATAGAGTGATTTAAGAGTACCACAAAAGGAGAAGGTAAGCTATGTTTTGTTTTCAAAAATCTTAAAATGTTTCTCCAATTGACTTGACTGAAGGAAGATGGTGATCTGTTTCAAGCTATTCCATTCTTCAACCATCCAAAGTTTCATGGTAGACACTTTGAATCCTATAGAGCATGTATCAATGGGAATGGTTTTAAGTTGATGTCTTGTCCCAAAGTTATGTCTTGAGTAATTCATCCTTTTATCAAGGATGAGTAAAAGCCTAAGTGTGGGGGAGTTTGTTGATGGTAGTTAACATACATCACAAACCATCAATATAACTTTCATAAATGATTAAAATGGATCACCAACATAGACTTAGGGTTTTTTACTAACAAATTCCACAAGTTTTGGTGAATCTATGTTTTCTGCAGGATTTAATCAGAAAATCACCAAGGAGGACCTATTCGTCCAAAGAAATCATGTAATTCCGGAGGATAAACAATGTGGGAAGACTCTAGAAGACTCCAGGAGGCTCTCCACCAAAGTGGAGGCTGAGCCACTGACATGTGGGGCTTGTCGGTCCAACATGCAGGCTGGCCAGTCCTTGGGCCAACCAATCAGCCTCTAGCTTCCTATGTCTATTCTCCACCGCCTCCTAGATTGCATCTATGCCGTTTATTCGAGTCGGTTTGATCCGAGGGCTCAGAATTGATGCTCTAGACTATATATACTTGCATGTGTCCCCCCTCTAGGGCATATGCCATGCATTTGATCCTGAGAGCCTGACGGCCAGAAACCCTAATTTATATTTTCACTAGGATCAGAGCTAGCAATCAAGAGAAGATTAGTCCTTGATGGGATCTAGTATTGTATTAGAGATAAAGAGATAGAGTGAGAGGGAAGAGTTTTAGAGGAGTCTTGGCCTATCGATGCTCTCTCTATGGCTTGTACCCTGGTGGAATCAAGTACTTCTTGAGCTTGTTTCTGAGATTTCTCTGCTAATCGACTTCTAATTCAAGGAAGCATCTTATTCATATTATTCTTTAGGTTTGCGACTCTCTTTTGAGTACTTTAATCCTTGTAGCTCCTAGGTTAAAGTAGTATTCATAGTGTAATCGCGGTTCTTAAACTCGGTTACTCATGGATGTACCCTACTTTCCAGATCGGTGGTAGCTCTCGAGGGTGACTCTTATACCTCATTGAATCCTTTATAGTCCACCTTCCGTTAGTAGGCCTAGCAAGACATTGTTGCTATAGATAACATACTCTACCTGTGTTTTCACTATAAGGATTCACCTCTAATGCCGCGCCACACGATTGCAACACCACTAATTTGGTTGCCATAGGGGGGTCATATCGCAACCTTTTCGTAAAATGGTTGCAATATGTGCCTATAAGGCAACGGACTAAATGTGTTGCAATATGTGTGGTTTGTCGTTGCAATAGGAGTGTGCTACTGCAACCATTTTAGAATTGTGTTGCAATTAGTTGGCTTTATTGCCATGGCGCTTTGGAGTTGCATTAGTATTGATTTTCGTTGCAATTACTTGGTGTTATTGCAACAATATTGGATTTGGTTGCTTTTGCTTGTAACTATTGCCATAGTTATTCTGGGTTGCAATAATCTTCAGTGGTGTCACAATTGCTAGCTGGTTATAGCAACAAGAATTCTAAAATGGTTGCAGTAGCATGTTCCTATTGCCACGGTGTTTTGGGGTTGTAATAATCTTCTGTGGAATTGCAATTGTTAGGTCCTTTTTGCAACTACAATCCTAAATGGATGTTATATCATGTTACTATTGCCATATTTTTTTTTGTGTTGCTATAGACTAATGTATTTCATTGCAATATGTTGTTGTATGTGACACTTGTATTTCATGGGCCTTTTGCTGGCTAGGGCTAGCCAAAAACCATTTCCTAAGACCCACGCCTAGGGGTGAAAATGGTACGGATATTTTCAGACCATATTCGAGACCGAATCCATTTAGGCTTTGTTTTGCTACACACAAATCACTCTAATCCTCGTGGTTTCGGAGGGATTGAGGTGGAACTTAAACTAAATTTCACCTCAATCCCTCCCAAACCATGTGGATTGGGGTGGATTTATGTGCAACCAAACAAAGCCTTAGAGGGGTTTAAATCTGTTCGTATCATAGTCTGAATATTCAACATCCGATACCGTATCCGTATCTGAATACTCAAATCGCATATTTATGATGTCAATATCCAATTGTATCCTATCCGGCATGGTTGGCACTATCCGTATTCGAATCCGAATCTGGACAGAACTATGAAAACAAATGTAACATCAGTGATATTCGTCCGTATCTGATCCATTTTCATCCCTAACCATGCCATTTCCAAAAACTCTACGATCGTATCCTGTATCGTCGATACTTCTTGTCCACATGTTGGCACACCTTAGCTAGCTTCGGGATGTCTTCTTTTTTGTGAACAAGCTTCAGGATGTCTTCATGTGTCCATAGTTACGTGGAAAAGGCCGCATGAGTGCCTTAGCTAGCTATGGGGCTTCTTTGTGTGACACAGTTATGTGGAAAAGGTGGGCGACCTAGCAACGACAATACTTCGCGTGACATGCCCCTCCCATCCAACAACATGTTGATGTCACTATCGTTTTTGATCTGTTTAGAAATCATTAGGTTGCATAGTTTTATTGTTGTTCAAGCATGTAGGCCAATGGTGCATTTTTGTGATTACGAAACGTGTACTTGTCTTGTTGAGCTAAAATTTGGCTAACTTTGGCTATCCCGCTTTGCCAGTCACGATTACACGAAAACCGCAGCCAGGAACCAAAAATTGGCTAAGTCCCACGCTCATGCTCTTTTTTAAAAAATCCCAATCTCCGCCCTCCCGCTCCTTTAGTACGCACGCGCTCCTCGCCTCACCCAAAAATCCTTCCAACCCTAATAAATCAAAAAGATGCCTCATGATCCATTATCCTTTCTCTCTCTAGATCCCCCATCAGCCGCCGCCCCCTTCAAATCCCCTCCATCGCCGTGATCCCATCAGCAACCCCAACGCTGCCGTTCTCTAGCCACCGCCACTTCTGCCTCGTGCCTGCAAGTAGCGGGGCCGGGACTGACTCCCCATGCCTCGACGCCTTCCCCGCCGCCTCCAGTGGCACCTCCACGTGGCTGGCCTCTGCCGTTGGCCGCTAGAAGGTCTATGCCAGAAGTAGCCAATGCCTGCATGCTGCCGGTTGCCTCCCCCGCTGCCTCTACACGTTGCAAGACGAGGACGGACGCCCCCTCGATTGAACTCGAGCCCGAGGCCCTCCCCTTGTGGATCTTGCTGGTGAGGACACCATTACAATCCTGTCGATTCCAATCCCAACCTGTGAAGGCGATCTGCAAGGTAGTGGGATTGCCTTCTTTATTTCATTCACACAGCACACATCTACATATAGTTTGATCTCACTATTAAATCATCAAAATATATTTATTGCTTGCGTTTTACTTTACATCTTATTCGTGTTTCCTATGCATTTTGGTAGAAGCTGCTGTACTGTGTGGATATGGAATGAGACATGAATATAGCTTCTTTTCAATTTACAGTGGAGAAAAATCCATTCATGCTTTCAAAATAATTTTGTGTTATTTTGGTTCTTGCGTGCTCACTAAAAAAAAAAGAAATTTTAACATCTGATTCTGTAGGGTAATTTTATATATGTTAGTTTATATACAGTAGGGTGGCTTTATATGTGTTGCTTTGCTTCACAAGAATCTGGTGTTTCATTGCTAACTAGGGATGTTTTATGTACATCTGTTAGGATTCCTATTTCTTCTTCTTTGATGCCAACTAATGTCAGATGCATGTCATATATTTCTTCAGATGAATGAAGTCCTGCCAAGTATTGATCAAATTTGTGCTCATGAATGGAATGTTAAACAAAGAGGAGAAGATAGCACATATTCATACTCAATGAGGACATTGCTCCTTAGTTGGTAAGCTCTTAATTTCTAAAAGAAAAAAATCAATGTCATGTGTGACCATCACTCAATACTATGATGACGTTCTGTCTTTTAAGAGTAGAGAAATATGAAATGAGATTAGTTATTGACATTGTGATGTCCATGAGTAAAAAAAATGGTAGCTAGATTGGGCAATTAGATTTCAATTTATGAATGTCATATGTGTATTAGTTATTTTGTACTTGCTAGTTGACAGGGCCATAAAAAGTAATAAGAAGTTGGCCATTCTGGACATCTAATTCGGTACTTGCATGAATATTGGCTATGACTTTGGCATCCACCTCTGAATATTGACTATGACTTTGCCGTCCACCTCTGAATATTGTTACCTATTATAACTCACGGGCAACGCACGGGCTGATACTATTTTTCCTTTTAAACACGGTCTCTGTTATTTTCTTACTGTAACACATGAATTTGCTAACTATTTTAAGCATCTTAAATCTAGGCAATACGGAAAACACTATTTGTATTAATGTAGTTGTTGAACCAATTCTGCTATGACATGCCTGGTGAGGATTCGTGCATGTTTACTGTACTATTTTTTATGAAAAAATAGATTGATTGCTAAAGGTCGTTTAATCATTGCAGTGTCAATGTTGTTTAAGCACGATTAAATTTGAAGTGCTCGCAGTTGAAGTTATCATTGAGTCCATGCTTCTTGGTCATGCTGAATAATCCAAAGTTGCCATGGACAAGCTTCTTGGTTTACAGTTTCATATTACTGCTTAGTTATCCTATTCATATGCCAATTGAGCCTTGTTTTTATTATCAGCGAGTCCTAGAATATACATCTATCAATACTGGAACTTTATTCTCACAAAAAATACTACAATTTTATGAATCTTGAGAAAGTCCATGGTGGTAGCGGTAATTTGGCAATAATTTATGTGAATTGACTTGATTCCTGGCCAAAGAAAATGAATCAGGAGTAGAGGTTGCAGTTCACATGTTATCGATCCTTCAGTTGCTACTTTGTTCACATACCTACTTGGTTCACATATATGCATGCCTTGTTCATTTCCCCTACCTGCCTACTTGGATCAATACTGCCCCTGTCTTGCTTTGATAAATTTCTGAATTATTAGCCTCGGAACGAACTTCCTTTTGTAGTTTTCATTTGGACTTAACTTATTAGTACATGGATCCATAGAGTTCAGCTTTTGCAGACCAATGCTTGACTCAATTTGGATATACAATTATACATCAAAGGGAGTTTTAGTGACTTGAGAAGTCTAGTTTTGAACCAAAAAACGGAAGTAGCAACTGAAGGATCGATAACAAAATTATACATCAATTTTGATATACAATTATACGTCAAAGGGATTTTGTTCTCTTCTCCTCGCAATATAAAAAAGTTCTTTATTGCCTGTAAACGGAAAACCGACAAGCAGATTAAGGAAACAGGGAACATAAAGGACAATATGTGGTTTCAGTGTTTTGCCCCACTTCTAATTTCAGTTTCTTTCATGAAACAAATATCTTGCCTTAGATGCTAGCTTTTCAGGAATTCAGAGAGGAGAAGAGAACAAAATCCATGCTCCAGAATTCAGGAATCACGCATGTCTCTAACCGTGCTCCTTTTGGCTTGTGTTTTGTAGCAAGCTGCAAACAGCAGCACAAGGGCTGCTATCGAGTCTCTAAAGCCCAAGCTGAAGGTCAGTTGCATTGGACCATTACAATAGTCAGTTCAACTAATGACTTTCCCTGATATAGCAAACTTCACCTAAGTGAATTCATGTGATTTCTCCAGCACTGAGACTGAACTTACTAATGGTCTGTTCCTAATTCTCCTTTCCAGAGAACACCTCACCACCATCTGCCCCCTCGTAAGCCCACCTGCGCTTCCAGTTGAGAGTTGAGATGGCACACGGTAAGCTAGCAAGCTGGCCTCCAAGCTTCTTGTATGAACTTTGCACTTGTATTTAATAATCACTCCCTACAGGCAAACAACTTTGACAAAGCACAATTAGCTAAGTACTTAAAATTTGATAGAATTAACTTTAGACTTAATGTGGCCTGTAGCGTTAGCACGAGCAATATACTAGTAGTGTAAAGTTGCTGAATTAGTACACTTCTTGAGATGTCCTAAATTGTGTGAGAATCCTGAAGGTGGCATTTCAGTTGGTTCTGATGGATTGGAGTACATCTTTGAGAACAAAAGTAATTGGAACTATTGGTTGTCCTCCATTGAGAATACGGCTAAGAGACAATCAAGCAAAAGGAACCAACAAGTCAGCAACGCAGAGGTGAATTTTTTGTAACCCTGTTAGTCTTTAGTTTAAGATTCCAAATTTACTTTGTTGAGTCCATGCTATTGTTGCCAAAATAATACAATTTTAGTTTACCTAATGCATATACTAATGTTAATGATTCTTTTCAGGAGCAAGATAGAGTGGAGCACACGATTGATGGGATGATCAATGGCAAGCCAACCTTTGCTGCAGTGCTAGACATAGCTCATTACATTTTGATGTGTTCAAACTAGCTAGTGTGTGTCGGATATCTTATGTGTTTCAGTTGTGCGTGTGTTATCAACTAGGTTTGACATTGGATGGTTTCATTAATGATTTGTACAAACAAAGCATATTTTAGTTTAATGGATGTCTAAATGCTTCATTCATCATATATTGTTCGGCGTGCAACTATTGTTTGAAGCTACTAAACAAAACGTTGCAATATGGACTATTGGCATAATCATTTGTTGTTTCAATATATGCTATAGCAACAAACAAATAGCGTGGCAAAAAAGCCTCAAACCAACGAAACAGCGGGCGTGGCAATAGAGTCTCCAAACTATAGTAACACAATAATAAGTGTGGCAATAGAGGGTACGAGTACAACAACCATATGTTTGTCGTGGCAACAAAGGGTTTCACCTATTGCAACCTCAATGTTTACTGTGGCAATAGAGGCCTCCTCTAGCAACCAAATATTTTTCGTGGCAACAGAGGATTCCACCTATAGCAACCGCATAGATAGTGTGGCAATAGCGAGTCCACCTATAGCAACCAAATTTTTGTCGTGGCAATAGTGGGTCTACCTATAGCAACCACAGAGATAGTGTGGCAATAAAGGGACCATCTATTGCATTGCTATTGATGCGTGGCATTAAGGTCTATGGCAACACCCGTTGTCGTTGCTAGTGCACCAATTGCTACTCTTTGAGTATGTGGCAACAGGTATCTTTGGCAACGCCGGGTTTGTTGCAATAGTTATGTTTGCAACACCCACGGTGGTTGCTTATACTATGTCTTGCAACACTCTATCGTGTTGCAACAACACACCTTTGTGTTGCAATAAGGGAAAACCTATTGCAACACCAAAATGAACCTTGGTGCAAACTTTAGACCACGGTTATAGTGGCAATGCCTCCCAATGCTTTTTTTGTGTTGCAAATTTGTCTATTGCAAAACTTTTTGGCGTATTGCAACACTTTTAGGTAGTTGCATCTGGGGCAAAACCTTGTAGTGTTTCTCTAGTAATATCCCCAGAACTCAACAATAGAAGACAGAGCTTACTGAAGTTAGAACTAGAAGACCTTTGTGATCTCCTCTACGCTCCTACTATCTAGTCTTGATTGTGAAGTTGGGTTAAGCTAGATTTGGTTATTCTCACACACGTTTCCTTGAGTTCGATATAAAACTGGGTACTCCCGGTGCAGTGCTACATCGGTATAATATCCGTGCACTTGCGGATTATTCTGTGTGCATTAATATATACCAACAAGCATTTCTAGCGCCGTTGCAGGGCAAACGGTTGCGGAGTTAACTTTGAACCTAGCTTATCCTTGTATCATTATTCTTTTATCTTTCTTCTTTTTGTTCTTTTCTTTTACCATGGATCTAGAATCCACCCCTATCTACCAATACGTTGCACCAACAAGCGCACGCCTACAGCCACTACAATATGCACCAACCTAGCTATAAGTTGCGCTCGTGTTTAATCAACATGGTTCAGGATCAATCTTTTTTGGGTGAAGATGATGAGAATCCCTATTCCCACCTAAATGAGTTTGAGCAAACCTGTGCATGCCTATGCATAGCGGGCATGTCAGACGAAACCTTATGATGTAAGCTTTTTTCTTTCTCTTTGATGGGAAAAGCTAAACGTTGGTACAAGCTCACCATAGGGAGTAGAGAAGGAGATTGGGAAGCCTTGTGTTCTAGCTTTTGCTTGCAATTCTTTCCCATCTCTAGAGTAATCTGCCTTTGTTTAGAGGTTCTCTCTTGTAAACAAGAAGAACAAGAATCTCTAGGCACAACATGGGAATGTTTTAATTCTCTCATTAATACTGGCCCTGACCTTGCCATTCAAGACCCCATTCTTTTTCAACACTTGTATATGGGTCTTGATAGGAAAACCTCGAAGCGTCTTGATACGGCCTCATTAGGCTCGTTCCTCCTTGTTTCTGCTAATTCAGAAAGAAGCATTCTTACTAAATTTCTAGAGAACACCCCTGAAGAAGTAGAAAAGAAGTCATTAGAGGAGGAACCCTAGATAGTTGAACCTATACTTTTGCCTAACCCAGCACCAGCTTTAGCTATACCAAATCATGAACCATCAAAAAAGGAGGAAACTCCAATTTTGGATTTCATGCTTGAATTCGAGGATGAACTTTTTGATGAATCTAGAGATACCTCGAATTACCTTACTGTGAGGAGACCCCAGAAGCCTAGGAAATCATCATCCCATGAAGATCCTTTAAACCCTTATGAGGATGCTTTCCTTAAAAAGACTACGAAAGAGCTAGTGTCTATAACAAGCAATGAATGGCTAGAAGAATCAGAGCTTTCCTCTGATGTGATTCATCTAGATTCACCTTCTATTTCCATTCGTTGCCAAATCAACAAAGCTCCTTTCGATGCGCTTTATAATCTAGTTGTGGGTGTTAATACCATGTCTGCATCTTTTGCTCACAATTTATTGAAACACATGCCATTAACCCCAACAACAAAGTTATTGAAAGGTCTTTTAGGACACATTCTCCCAAGTTTGGGGATTCTATATGTCCTCTATATCTAGGTAAAAGGAACCATGGTTCATTTGAGCTTTTATATCTTTGATATCATGTAGTTCGATCTGTTGATAGAGCAACTAATTGAAAGACTTATTCAAGAAGGACAAAAGGGGAAGTTGAAGATAAGTGTCGGGAAAAACTTTAAACTTTATATACTTATTACTCATTCTCTAAATGCTAAGACTGAGCCAATTCCTGAGGAAGACCCAATGGAAGAGGTTAAGGTTGCATCTCTTGATGATTTGATCAAACCCAACCTTGAAGAAGATGCCTAGTTCTTCATCGAAGATGAAGACAAAAATCCTATAGATTCTGAACCTCTAGATGAATTGTTGGAACCACCTATGCCCACCATTGAGCTTAAACCCCTACCTTCTAGTCTTAGATATGCTTTTCTCATTAATGATCGGGATTCTCCTGTGATCATAAGTGATAAACTCTCTCAAGAAGAATCCCTCTGCTTGATAACTGTCTTAGAAATGCATCGCTCTGCTTTTGGTTACTCGTTCCAAGACCTTAAGGGAATTAGCCCTGCTCTTTGCACCCATCGCATCCCTACAGACCCTAACTTTATGCCTTCTAGGGAGCCACAGTGTAGGCTTGATAATGCGATGAGAGAGGTTGTTAAGAAAGAGGTGTTAAAACTCTTGCACGCCGGGATCATCTACCCCATTCTGTATAGTGAGTGGGTAAGCCCTCTTCAAGTTGTGCCTAAAATGGGAGGCATGACTGTTATAAAAAATGAAAAGAATGAATTAATCCCCTAAAGAACTGTCACTAGATGGCAGATGTGTATTGACTATTGAAAACTTAACAAGGCAACAAAGAAAGATCAGTTTTCGTTGCCCTTCATTGATGAAATGTTGGAGCGACTGGCAAATCACTCTTTCTTCTATTTACTTGATGGATATTCAGGTTATCATCAGGTACCGATCCATCCAGATGATCAAAGCAAAACCACCTTTACATGTCCATATGGAACTTATGCTAATCGTAGAATGTCTTTTGGACTATGTAATGCTCCAGCTTCTTTTCAAAGATACATGGCGTCTATATTTTCTGATATGATTGAAGAAATCATGGAAGTTTTCATGGATGACTTTTCTATTTATGGAAAAACTTTTGATGATTGTCTAGAAAATTTAGACAAGGTTTTGCAAAGACATGAAGAAAAGCACTTAGTCCTTAATTGGGAAAAATGTCAAGAAAAGCACTTAGTCCTTAATTGGGAAAAATGTCATTTCATGGTTAGAGAAGGCATAGTGCTTGGACACTTGGTGTCTGAAAGAGGGATTGAGGTAGATAGAGCTAAAATTGAAGCAATTGAATAGTTTCCTCCTCCCATAAATATCAGAGGATCCGCTGTTTTCTTGGTCATGCTGGGTTTTACCGCCGCTTTATAAAAGATTTTTCACACATTTCTAGACCACTTACAAATATTTTGGCTAAGGATGGTCCCTTTGAATTTGATGATGCATGCTTAAAATCTTTTAACATTCTTAAGAAAGCACTCATCTCTGCACCAATCATTCAACCCCCTAATTGGTCGCTACCTTTGGAAATCATGTGTGATGCTAGTGATTATGTTGTGGGGGTAGTTTTGGGACAAACAACAGATAAGAAGCATCATGCAATTGCTTATGCAAGTAAAACACTAACAGGACCTCAACTTAATTATGCAACAACTGAAAAGAGCTCCTGGCTATTGTTTTTGCTATTGATAAGTTTAGATCTTACTTAGTAGGAGCTAAGGTGACTGTCTATACTGATAATGTTGCTTTAAAATACCTGCTCACTAAGAAAGATGCTAAACCTAGACTTATAAGATGGATTTTGTTACTCCAAGAATTTGAGTTAGAAATAAAAGAACAAGAGGGAGTAGAAAATTCTGTCACCATATCAACTTGTCTATGGAAAGACCTGTCATCTACCTGTTAATCTAGAATTGAAAGCTCACTGGGCCATCAAGCGATGTAACATAGACTTTGAAGCTGCAGGAAACAAGAGGAAGATGCAACTCTTTGAGCTTGATGAATGGCGTGAAAAAGCATATCATAATGCTAAGATATATAAGGAGAAAACCAAAAGATGGCATGATAAGAGGATGAAAATGGAGTAGTTTGCCCCCTGAGATAAGGTGTTACTTTTTAATTCTAGGAAGAAATTATTTGGGCACGAAAAACTTCGAAGCAAATGGGAATGACCATTCAAGGTCATAAGCACTTCATTGCATGGAGCGGTGTCACACCCAATTTTAAGGATAAAATGGGATGCAAAATCCTATGTGCGCCCAGAGATAAGTCACACACATAAGCCAACAAATTATGAATAGTATCATCACAAGTGTTTATTACATCATGAATAATAGAACATTGTCTTCACATATATGTTGCAGAAGTATAAAGAAAAGATCTCTCGCGGAAGCTCCATAGCATAGGGACGTCAACTGGTTGACCACAAGTCTAGTAAGTTTCAGGGAAATCGTCATTACAATAGCCATCTATTACCCATCTAGGATTTTTATCCAAATAATGAAAATAAACAAGCGTAAGTACATGTCGTACTCAATAAGTGTAACATGAGGTTTATGAGGCTCAAAAGGCTTGACACAGGTTTAACAGCGTTCAACTTTTAGTTGTCAAAGTTTTAGCATAAGAGTAGCAACAAATTGTTTCAATTCCCAAAGCAAAACACAAGATCAATGTAAACATGAATAATGAATTGCATAAACAGATAATTCTTAGTGATCATCTAATCCAAAAGGGTCGAAGGCCGCTCGTGACCGTGAGCATGGCTGATATACCAGTTTTATACTCTGCAGAGGTTGTACACTTTCACTGTGAGTCATGATACCCATATGCCCAGGTTTGCAACTCCCAAAACACTTCCAAGGTGAGCAGGCAGGGGTCACAATGAAGCCTTTCAAAGGTTCGTCTAACATGTTAGGCCCATTAGATTCACTCGGCAAACAGATATAGGAACCCCCCTGTCGAATGGCACAATTCTATCATGGCTATACACATAAGAGTAGAGGCTGTCCTATACCCGATTCGGCAAGCCATTCTTACGCGAGAGGGGAGAGTGAAACACACGGGCATGGCGCATCTGGCTGGGCCGGTCGTGGAAGTGGGCCGGGGAATGCGAAAGAGGGAGTTGGGCAGCGCAGAAGAAAAGGAATGCGGGCGGCTGGCCAACAGGCCGAGGAGAGCAGGTTGACCAGCTACGGCGGACCAAATTCAAGGAAGGGAGAGAAAAATACTTTTCCATTTTCTAAACTAATTTCCAACCAAGTTTTGAGTGCAAATTTCAATCCATTTGAAATCTAACGTCAAACCACACAATACAAAATAATATGCAATAACATGAATGCACATACATGTTTATAGACCTATATTTGATTTTAAATTAGAACAAAATTATTATTTTCCTAAATTCAAATGCTCACAAAAATGCATAATTAAATCATTTTTGCCTATTTTAAAATTATGCAAATTTTAGGGTGTTACAATTCTACCCCCTTAAAATGAATCTCGTCCTCAAGATTCGGACGATGCTTACTCAAAAACATGTGGGTATGTTTTCCTCAAATCCTCTTCTCTTTCCCAAGTAGCCTCATCTTCTATATACCGATTCCACCGAACCTTACACATATTTATAACTTAGCTCCTTGAAACTCTTTCTGCCGTCTCCAAAATCCTTACCGGAAACTCCTCATAAGTGAGATCTTCCTTAACTATAAGTTCCTCCAATGGTATCTGCTCCTTGGGTACACACAAACACTTCTTTAGTTGAGACACATGGAACACATCATGTACACCTGACAATCTCCCAGGCAATTCCAACTGATCAGCTACTTCTCCACATCTCTCTAAAATCTTGAAAGGCCCAATATACCTTGGTGCTAACGTTCCTTTCATGTTAAACCTCCTCACACTTCTCATAGGTGACACCTTCAAGTAAACATAATCCCCTATTTCAAAAACCTACTATCTTCTCCTAGTGTCGGCATAACTCTTCTGTCGAGACTGAGCCACTCGCAAGTTATCTCTGATCATCCTTACTTGCTCTTTTGCATCTCTTAAAACATCTGGTCTGAATACTTGAGTTTCTCCCATTTGATTCCAAAACAACAGGGTTCTACACTTTTGTCCATACAAAGCTTCGAAAGGTGCCATATTGAGACTCTTCTGATAACTATTGTTATACGAGAACTCTACATAAGGCAAACTCTTGTCCCAACTTGTACCGTACTGCAATGCACAAGCCCTCAACATATCCTCTAATATCTGATTAACCCTCTCAGTTTGTCCATCTATCTGAGGATGATATGTTATACTAAAATTTAACTTTGTCCCCAATGAACTATGTACTTGCTGCCAAAAATGAGATGTAAATTGAGTACCTCGATCAGACACAATTTTCTTGGGAACTCCATGTAGACACACTATCCTCTCCATATATAATTGGGCCAACTTTGGTCCTTTATAATGTGCCTTGATCGGTATAAAGTGAGCAACTTTAGTTAACCGATCCACTATCACCCATATTGAATCATAACCTCTCTGAGTACGTGGTAACCCAACTATAAAATTCATACCAACTTCTTCCCACTTCCACT
>NW_027098197.1:0-21502 GCF_019320115.1 Miscanthus floridulus
TGGAATCTCGTTCGGTCCGTTTGGAGATGGTGTTGGTGTTGACGTAAGATAGGTGCACGGTTTGCGCTAAACGTACCATAGGCTCAAATATCATTTTGGACGCACCTGATGCAACTCCTAGGTGACATGGGTCTTATGGAATCTCGTTCGGTCCATTTGGAGATGGTGTTAGTGTTGATGTAAGATAGGTGCACGGTTTGCGCTAAACGAACCATAGGTTCAAATATCATTTTGGACGCACCCGATGGACCTCCAAGGTGACGTGGGTCATGTGGAATCTCGTTCGGTTCGTTTGGAGATGGTGTTAGTGTTGACATAAGATAGGTGCACGGTTTGCGCTAAACGTACCATATGGTCAGATATCGTTTTGGACGCACCCGATGCAACTCCTAGGTGACGTGGGTCTTGTAGAATCTCGTTCGGTCCATTTGGAGATGGTGTTAGTGTTGATGTAACATATGTACACGGTTTCTGCTAAACGTACCATGGGCTCAGATATCGTTTTTGACACACCCGATGGAACTCCATGGTGACATTGGTCAGATGGAATCTCGTTCGGTCCGTTTGGAGATGGTGTTAGTGTTGATGTAAGATAGGTGCACGGTTTGCACTAAATGTACCATATGCTCAGATATCGTTTTGGACGCACCCGATGGAACTCCTAGGTGACGTGGGTCATGTGGAATCTCGTTTGGTCTATTTGGAGATGGTGTTAGTGTTGATGTAAGATAGGTGCACTGTTTGTGCTAAACGAACCATAGGTTCAAACATCGTTTTGGACACACCCGATGAAACTCCTAGGTGACGTGGGTCTTGTGGAATCTCGTTCGGTCTGTTTGGAGATGGTGTTAGTGTTGATGTAAGATAGGTGCACGGTTTGTGCTAAACGTACCATAGCTCAGATATTGTTTTCGACGCACCTGGTGGAACTCCTTGGTGACATCGGTCATGTGGGATCTCGTTCGGTCCAGTTTGGAGATGGTGTTAGTGTTGATGTAAGATAGGTGCACGGTTTGCACTAAACATACCATAGGCTCAGATATCGTTTTGGACGCACCCGATGGAACTCCTAGGTGATGTGGGTCATGTGGAATCTCATTCGGTCCATTTGGAGATGGTGTTAGTGTTGATGTAAGATAGGTGGACGGTTTGCGCTAAATGTACCATAGGCTCATATATCATTTTGGACGCACCCCGATGGAACTCCTAGGTGACATGGGTCATGTGGAATCTCGTTCGGTCCGTTAGAGATGGTGTTAGTGTTGACGTAAGATAGGTGCACGGTTTGCGCTAAACGTACCATAGGCTCAAATATCGTTTTGGACGCACCTGATGCAACTCCTAGGTGACGTGGGTCATGTGGAATCTTGTTTGGTACGTTTGGAGATGGTGTTAGTGTTGATGTAAGATAGGTGCACGGTTTACACTAAACGTACCATAGGCTCAAATATCATTTTGGACGCACCCGATGGAACTCCTAGGTGATGTGGGTCATGTGGAATCTCATTTGGTCCGTTTGGAGATGGTGTTAGTGTTGATGTAAGATAGATGCACGGTTTGCGCTAAACGTACCATAGGCTCAGATATCGTTTTGGACGCACCCGATGCAACTCCTAGCTGACGTGGCTCTTATGGAATCTCGTTCGGTCCGTTTGGAGATGGTGTTGGTGTTGACGTAAGATAGGTGCATGGTTTGCGCTAAACGTACCATAGGCTCAAATATCATTTTGGACGCACCTGATGCAACTCCTAGGTGACATGGGTCTTATGGAATCTCGTTCGGTCCATTTGGAGATGGTGTTAGTGTTGATGTAAGATAGGTGCACGGTTTGTGCTAAATGAACCATAGGTTCAAATATCGTTTTGGACGCACCCGATGGAACTCCTAGGTGATATGGGTCATGTGGAATCTCGTTCGGTCCGTTTTGAGAAGTGTTAATGTTGACGTAAGATAGGTGCACGGTTTGCGCTAAACGTACCATATGGTCAGATATCATTTTGGACGCACCCGATGAAACTCCTAGGTGACGTAGGTCATGTGGAATCTCATTCGGTCCATTTGGAGATGGTGTTATGTTGATGTAAGATATGTGCACGGTTTGCCCTAAACGAACCATAATTTCAAATATCATTTTGGACGCACCCGATGGACCTCCAAGGTGATGTGGGTCAAGTGGAATCTCGTTCGATTCGTTTGGAGACGGTGTTAGTGTTGATGTAAGATAGGTGCACGGTTTGCGCTAAACGTACCATATGCTTAGATATCGTTTTGGACGCACTCGATGCAACTCCTAGGTGATGTGGGTCTTTTAGAATCTCGTTCGGTCCATTTGGAGATGGTGTTAGTGTTGATGTACATAGGT
Source organism: Miscanthus floridulus (assembly GCF_019320115.1). Taxonomy (NCBI): domain Eukaryota; kingdom Viridiplantae; phylum Streptophyta; class Magnoliopsida; order Poales; family Poaceae; genus Miscanthus; species Miscanthus floridulus. The sequence continues at coordinate 2,364 of NW_027098197.1, forward strand.
ACACGGTTTCTGCTAAATGTACCATAGGCTCAGATATCATTTTTGACGCACCCGATGGAACTCCTTGGTGACATCGGTCATGTGGAATCTCGTTCGGTCCGTTTGGAGATGGTGTTAGTGTTGATGTAAGAAAGGGGCACGGTTTGCACTAAACGTACCATAGGCTCAGATATCGTTTTGGACGCACCTGATGGAACACCTAGCTGACGTGGGTCATGTGGAATCTCGTTCGGTCCATTTGGAGATGGTGTTAGTGTTGATGTAAGATAGGTGCACGGTTTGTGCTAAACGAACCATAGGTTCAAATATCGTTTTGGACGCACCCGATGGAACTCCTAGGTGACATGGGTCATGTGGAATCTCGTTTGGTCTGTTTTGAGAAGTGTTAGTGTTGACGTAAGATAGGTGCACGGTTTGCGCTAAACGTACCATATGGTCAGATATCGTTTTGGACGCACCCGATGCAACTCCTAGGTGACGTAGGTCATGTGGAATCTCGTTCGGTCCATTTGGAGATGGTGTTATGTTGATGTAAGATAGGTGCACGGTTTGCGCTGAATGAACCATAGGTTCAAATATCATTTTGGACGCATCCGATGGACCTCCAAGGTGATGTGGGTCAAGTGGAATCTCGTTTGATTCGTTTGGAGACGGTGTTAGTGTTGACGTAAGATAGGTGCACGGTTTGCGCTAAATGTACCATATGCTTAGATATCGTTTTGGACGCACTCGATGCAACTCCTAGGTGATGTGTGTCTTTTAGAATCTCGTTCGGTCCATTTGGAGATGGTGTTAGTGTTGATGTAACATAGGTACACGGTTTCTGCTAAACGTACCATAGGCTCAGATATCATTTTTGACGCACCCGATGGAACTCCTTGGTGACATCGGTCATGTGGAATCTCGTTCGGTCCGTTTGGAGATGGTGTTAGTGTTGATGTAAGATAGGTGTACGGTTTGCACTAAACGTACCATAGGCTCAGATATCGTTTTGGACGCACCCGATGGAACTCCTAGGTGACGTGGGTCATGTGGAATCTTGTTCGGTCCGTTTGGAGATGGTGTTAGTGTTGAGGTAAGATAGATGCACGGTTTGCGCTAAACGTACTATAGGCTCAGATATCATTTTGGACGCACCCGATGGAAGTCCTAGGTGACATGGGTCATGTGGAATCTCGTTCGGTCCGTTTGGAGATAGTGTTTGTGTTGATGTAACATAGGTGCACAGTTTGCGCTAAACGTACCATAGGCTCAAATATCATTTTGGACGCACCTGATGCAACTCCTAGGTGATGTGGGTCATGTGGAATCTTGTTCGGTCCGTTTGGAGATGGTGTTAGTGTTGATGTAAGATAGGTGCACGGTTTGCACTAAATGTACCATAGGCTCAGATATCATTTTGGACGCACCCGATGGAACTCCTAGGTGACGTGGGTCATGTGGAATCTCGTTCGGTCCATTTGGAGATGGTGTTAGTGTTGATGCAAGATAGGTGCACGGTTTGCACTAAATGTACCATAGGCTCAGATATCGTTTTGGATGCACCCGATGGAACTCCTAGGTGACGTGGGTCATGTGGAATCTTGTTCAGTCCATTTGGAGATGGTGTTAGTGTTGATGTAAGATAGGTGCACGGATTGCGCTAAACGTACTATAGGCTCAGATATCATTTTGGACGCACCCGATGGAACACCTAGGCGACATGGGTCATGTGGAATCTCGTTCGGTCCATTTGGAGATGGAGTTAGTGTTGATGTAAGATTGGTGCACGGTTTGTGCTAAACGAACCATAGGTTCAAATATCGTTTTGGAAGCACCCGATTTAACTCCTAGGTGACATGGGTCATGTGGAATCTCGTTCGGTCCGTTTGGAGATGGTGTTTGTGTTGACGTAAGATAGGTGCACGGTTTGCGCTAAACGTACCATATGCTCAGATATCGTTTTGGACGCACCCGATGGAACTCCTAGGTGACGTGGGTCATGTGGAATCTCGTTTGGTCTATTTGGAGATGGTGTTAGTGTTGATGTAAGATAGGTGCATGGTTTGCGCTAAACGAACCATAGGTTCAAACATTGTTTTGGACGCACCCGATGGAACTCCTAGGTGACGTGGGTCTTGTGGAATCTCGTTCGGTCTGTTTGGAGATGGTGTTAGTGTTGATGTAAGATAGGTGCACGGTTTGTGCTAAACGTACCATAGGCTCAGATATCGTTTTCGACGCACCTGGTGGAACTCCTTGGTGACATCGGTCATGTGGAATCTCGTTCGGTCCGTTTGGAGATGGTGTTAGTGTTGATGTAAGATAGGTGCACGGTTTGCGCTAAACGAACCATAGGTTCAAACATCATTTTGGACGCACCCGATGGAACTCCTAGGTGACGTGGGTCTTGTGGAATCTCGTTCAGTCTGTTTGGAGATGGTGTTAGTGTTGATGTAAGATAGGTACATGGTTTGTGCTAAATGTACCATAGGCTCAGATATCGTTTTCGACGCACCTGGTGGAACTCCTTGGTGACATCGGTCATGTGGAATCTCGTTCGGTCCGTTTGGAGATGGTGTTAATGTTGTTGTAAGATAGGTGCACGGTTTGCACTAAACGTACCATAGGCTCAGATATCGTTTTGGACGCACCCGATGGAACTCCTAGGTGCTGTGGGTCATGTGGTATCTCATTCGTCCCATTTGGAGATGGTGTTAGTGTTGATGTAAGATAGGTGCATGGTTTGCACTAAACGTACCATAGGTCAGATATCATTTTGGACGCACCCATGCAACTCCTAGGTGACATGGGTCTTGTGGAATCTTGTTTGGTGCGTTTGGAGATGGTGTTTGTGTTGCTGTAACATAGGTGCACGGTTTGCGCTAAAAGTACCATAGGCTCAGATATCGTTTTGGACGCACCCGATGGAACACCTAGGTGACGTGGGTCATGTGGAATCTCGTTCGGTCCATTTGGAGGTGGTGTTAGTGTTGATGTAAGATAGGTGCATGGTTTGTGCTAAATGAACCATAGGTTCAAATATCGTTTTGGACGCACCCGATGGAACTCCTAGGTGACATGGGTCATGTGGAATCTCGTTCGGTACGTTTGGAGATGGTGTTAGTGTTGATGTAAGATGGGTGCACGGTTTGCGCGAAACGTACCATATGCTCAGATATCGTTTTGGACGCACCCGATGCAACTCCTAGGTGACGTGGGTCATGTGGAATCTCGTTCGGTCCACTTGGAGATGGTGTTAGTGTTGATGTAAGATAGGTGCACGGTTTGTGCTAAACGAACCATAGGTTCAAATATCATTTTGGACACACCCGATGGACCTCCAAGGTGACATGGGTCATGTGGAATCTCGTTCGATTCGTTTGGAGACGGTGTTAGTGTTGACGTAAGATAGGTGCACGGTTTGCGCTAAACGTACCATATGCTTAGATTTCATTTTGGACGCACTCGACACAACTCCTAGGTGACGTGGGTCTTGTAGAATCTTGTTCGGTCCATTTGGAGATGGTGTTAGTGTTGATGTAACATAGGTATACGGTTTCTGCAAAATGTACCATAGGCTCAGATATCATTTTTGACGCACCTGATGGAACTCCTTGGTGAAATCAGTCATGTGGAATCTCGTTCGGTCCGTTTGGAGATGGTGTTAGTGTTGATGTAAGATAGGTGCATGGTTTGCACTGAACGTACCATAGGCTCAGATATCGTTTTGGACGCACCCGATGGAACTCCTAGGTCACGTGGGTCATGTGGAATCTCGTTCGGTCCATTTGGAGATGGTGTTAGTGTTGATGTAACATATGTACACGGTTTCTGCTAAACATACCATGGGCTCAGATATCGTTTTTGACACACCCGATGGAACTCCTTGGTGACATCGGTCAGGTGGAATCTCGTTCGGTCCGTTTGGAGATGGTGTTAGTGTTGATGTAAGATAGGTGCACGGTTTGCACTAAACGTACCATATGCTCAGATATCGTTTTGGACGCACCCGATGGAACTCCTAGGTGACGTGGGTCATGTGGAATCTCGTTTGGTCTATTTGGAGATGGTGTTAGTGTTGATGTAAGATTGGTGCACTGTTTGCGCTAAACGAACCATATGTTCAAACATCGTTTGGGCGCACCCGATGAAACTCCTAGGTGACGTGGGTCTTGTGGAATCTCGTTCGGTCTGTTTGGAGATGGTGTTAGTGTTGATGTAAGATAGGTGCACGGTTTGTGCTAAACGTACCATAGGCTCAGATATTGTTTTCGACGCACCTGGTGGAACTCCTTGGTGACATCGGTCATGTGGAATCTCGTTCGGTCCGTTTGGAGATGGTGTTAGTGTTGATGTAAGATAGGTGCACGGTTTGCACTAAATGTACCATAGGCTCAGATATCATTTTGGACGCACCCGATGGAACTCCTAGGTGATGTGGGTCGTGTGGAATCTCATTCGGTCCATTTGGAGATGGTGTTAGTGTTGATGTAAGATAGGTGGACGGTTTGCGCTAAATGTACCATAGGCTCATATATCATTTTGGACGCACCTGATGGAACTCCTAGGTGACATGGGTCATGTGGAATCTCGTTCGGTCCGTTTATAGATGGTGTTAGTGTTGACGTAAGATAGGTGCACGGTTTGCGCTAAACGTACCATAGGCTCAAATATCGTTTTGGATGCACCTGATGCAACTCCTAGGTGACGTGGGTCATGTGGAATCTTGTTCGGTACATTTGGAGATGGTGTTAGTGTTGATGTAAGATAGGTGCACGGTTTGTGCTAAACGTACCATAGGCTCAGATATTGTTTTCGACGCACCTGGTGGAACTCCTTGGTGACATCGGTCATGTGGAATCTCGTTCGGTCCGTTTGGAGATGGTGTTAGTGTTGATGTAAGATAGGTGCACGGTTTGCACTAAACGTACCATAGGCTCAGATATCGTTTTGGACGCACCCGATGGAACTCCTAGGTGATGTGGGTCATGTGGAATCTCATTCGGTCCATTTGGAGATGGTGTTAGTGTTGATGTAAGATAGGTGGACGGTTTGCGCTAAATGTACCATAGGCTCATATATCATTTTGGACGCACCCGATGGAACTCCTAGGTGACATGGGTCATGTGGAATCTCGTTCGGTCCGTTTAGAGATGGTGTTAGTGTTGACGTAAGATAGGTGCATGGTTTGCGCTAAACGTACCATAGGCTCAAATATCGTTTTGGACGCACCTGATGCAACTCCTAGGTGACGTGGGTCATGTGGAATCTTGTTCGGTACGTTTGGAGATGGTGTTAGTGTTGATGTAAGATAGGTGCACGGTTTACACTAAACGTACCATAGGCTCAAATATCATTTTGGACGCACCCGATGGAACTCCTAGGTGACGTGGGTCATGTGGAATCTCATTCGGTCCGTTTGGAGATGGTGTTAGTGTTGATGTAAGATAGATGCACGGTTTGCGCTAAACGTACCATAGGCTCAGATATCATTTTGGACGCACCCGATGCAACTCCTAGCTGACGTGGCTCTTATGGAATCTCGTTCGGTCCGTTTGGAGATGGTGTTGGTGTTGATGTAAGATAGGTGCACGGTTTGTGCTAAACGTACCATAGGCTCAAATATCATTTTGGACGCACCTGATGCAACTCCTAGGTGACATGGGTCTTATGGAATCTCGTTCAGTCCATTTGGAGATGGTGTTAGTGTTGATGTAAGATAGGTGCACGGTTTGCGCTAAACGTACTATAGGCTCAGATATCATTTTGGACGCACCCGATGGAAGTCCTAGGTGACATGGGTCATGTGGAATCTCGTTTGGTCTGTTTGGAGATAGTGTTTGTGTTGATGTAACATAGGTGGACGGTTTGCGCTAAACGTACCATGGGCTCAAATATCATTTTGGACGCACCTGATGCAACTCCTAGGTGATGTGGGTCATGTGGAATCTTGTTCGGTCCGTTTGGAGATGGTGTTAGTGTTGATGTAAGATAGGTGCATGGTTTGCACTAAACGTACCATAGGCTCAGATATCATTTTGGACGCACCCGATAGAACTCCTAGGTGACGTGGGTCATGTGGAATCTCGTTCGATCCATTTGGAGATGGTGTTAGTGTTGATGCAAGATAGGTGCACGGTTTGCACTAAATGTACCATAGGCTCAGATATCGTTTTGGATACACCCGATGGAACTCCTAGGTGACGTGGGTCATGTGGAATCTTGTTCAGTCCGTTTGGAGATGGTGTTAGTGTTGATGTAAGATAGGTGCACGGATTGCGCTAAACGTACTATAGGCTCAGATATCATTTTGGACGCACCCGATGGAACACCTAGGTGACATGGGTCATGTGGAATCTCGTTCGGTCCATTTGGAGATGGTGTTAGTGTTGATGTAAGATTGGTGCACGGTTTGTGCTAAACGAACCATAGGTTCAAATATCGTTTGGAAGCACCCGATTTAACTCCTAGGTGACATGGGTCATGTGGAATCTCGTTCGGTCCATTTGGAGATGGTGTTAGTGTTGACGTAAGATAGGTGCACGGTTTGCGCTAAACGTACCATATGCTCAGATATCGTTTTGGACGCACCCGATGGAACTCCTAGGTGACGTGGGTCATGTGGAATCTCGTTTGGTCTATTTGGAGATGGTGTTAGTGTTGATGTAAGATAGGTGCACGGTTTGCGCTAAACGAACCATAGGTTCAAACATTGTTTTGGACGCACCCGATGGAACTCCTAGGTGACGTGGGTCTTGTGGAATCTCGTTCGGTCTGTTTGGAGATGGTGTTAGTGTTGATGTAAGATAGGTGCACGGTTTGTGCTAAACGTACCATAGGCTCAGATATCGTTTTCGACGCACCTGGTGGAACTCCTTGGTGACATCGGTCATGTGGAATCTCGTTCGGTCCGTTTGGAGATGGTGTTAGTGTTGATGTAAGATAGGTGCATGGTTTGCGCTAAACGAACCATAGGTTCAAACATCGTTTTGGACGCACCCGATGGAACTCCTAGGTGACGTGGGTCTTGTGGAATCTCGTTCAGTCTGTTTGGAGATGGTGTTAGTGTTGATGTAAGATAGGTACACGGTTTGTGCTAAACGTACCATAGGCTCAGATATCGTTTTCGACGCACCTGGTGGAACTCCTTGGTGACATCGGTCATGTGGAATCTCGTTCGGTCCGTTTGGAGATGGTGTTAATGTTGATGTAAGATGGGTGCACGGTTTGCACTAAACGTACCATAGGCTCAGATATCGTTTTGGACGCACCCGATGGAACTCCTAGGTGCTGTGGGTCATGTGGTATCTCATTCGTTCCATTTGGAGATGGTGTTAGTGTTGATGTAAGATAGGTGCATGGTTTGCACTAAACGTACCATAGGTCAGATATCATTTTGGACGCACCCATGCAACTCCTAGGTGACATGGGTCTTGTGGAATCTTGTTTGGTGCGTTTGGAGATGGTGTTTGTGTTGCTGTAACATAGGTGCACGGTTTGCGCTAAAAGTACCATAGGCTCAGATATCATTTTGGACGCACCCGGTGGAACACCTAGCTGACGTGGGTCATGTGGAATCTCGTTCGGTCCATTTGGAGGTGGTGTTAGTGTTGATGTAAGATAGGTGCACGATTTGTGCTAAATGAACCATAGGTTCAAATATCGTTTTGGACGCACCCGATGGAACTCCTAGGTGACATGGGTCATGTGGAATCTTGTTCGGTACGTTTGGAGATGGTGTTAGTGTTGATGTAAGATAGGTGCACAGTTTGCGCGAAACGTACCATATGCTCAGATATCGTTTTGGACGCACCCGATGCAACTCCTAGGTGACGTGGGTCATGTGGAATCTCGTTCGGTCCACTTGGAGATGGTGTTAGTGTTGATGTAAGATAGGTGCACGGTTTGTGCTAAACGAACCATAGGTTCAAATATCATTTTGGACGCACCCGATGGACCTCCAAGGTGACATGGGTCATGTGGAATCTCGTTCGGTTCATTTGGAGACGGTGTTAGTGTTGACGTAAGATAGGTGCACGGTTTGCGCTAAACGTACCATATGCTTAGATTTCATTTTGGACGCACTCGACACAACTCCTAGGTGACGTGGGTCTTGTAGAATCTTGTTCGGTCCATTTGGAGATGGTGTTAGTGTTGATGTAACATAGGTATACGGTTTCTGCTAAATGTACCATAGGCTCAGATATCATTTTTGACGCACCTGATGGAACTCCTTGGTGAAATCAGTCATGTGGAATCTCGTTCGGTCCGTTTGGAGATGGTGTTAGTGTTGATGTAAGATAGGTGCATGGTTTGCACTGAACGTACCATAGGCTCAGATATCGTTTTGGACGCACCCGATGGAACTCCTAGGTCACGTGGGTCATGTGGAATCTCGTTCGGTCCATTTGGAGATGGTGTTAGTGTTGATGTAACATATGTACACGGTTTCTGCTAAACATACCATGGGCTCAGATATCGTTTTTGACACACTCGATGGAACTCCTTGGTGACATCGGTCAGGTGGAATCTCGTTCGGTCCGTTTGGAGATGGTGTTAGTGTTGATGTAAGATAGGTGCACGGTTTGCACTAAACGTACCATATGCTCAGATATCGTTTTGGACGCACCCGATGGAACTCCTAGGTGACGTGGGTCATGTGGAATCTCGTTTGGTCTATTTGGAGATGGTGTTAGTGTTGATGTAAGATTGGTGCACTGTTTGCGCTAAACGAACCATATGTTCAAACATCGTTTTGGACGCACCCGATGAAACTCCTAGGTGACGTGGGTCTTGTGGAATCTCGTTCGGTCTGTTTGGAGATGGTGTTAGTGTTGATGTAAGATAGGTGCACGGTTTGTGCTAAACGTACCATAGGCTCAGATATTGTTTTCGACGCACCTGGTGGAACTCCTTGGTGACATCGGTCATGTGGAATCTCGTTCGGTCCGTTTGGAGATGGTGTTAGTGTTGATGTAAGATAGGTGCACGGTTTGCACTAAACGTACCATAGGCTCAGATATCATTTTGGACGCACCCGATGGAACTCCTAGGTGATGTGGGTCATGTGGAATCTCATTCGGTCCATTTGGAGATGGTGTTAGTGTTGATGTAAGATAGGTGGACGGTTTGCGCTAAATGTACCATAGGCTCATATATCATTTTGGACGCACCTGATGGAACTCCTAGGTGACATGGGTCATGTGGAATCTCGTTCGGTCCGTTTATAGATGGTGTTAGTGTTGACGTAAGATAGGTGCACGGTTTGCGCTAAACGTACCATAGGCTCAAATATCGTTTTGGATGCACCTGATGCAACTCCTAGGTGACGTGGGTCATGTGGAATCTTGTTCGGTACATTTGGAGATGGTGTTAGTGTTGACGTAAGATAGGTGCACGGTTTGCGCTAAACGTACCATATGCTCAGATATCGTTTTGGACGCACCCGATGGAACTCCTAGGTGACGTGGGTCATGTGGAATCTCGTTTGGTCTATTTGGAGATGGTGTTAGTGTTGATGTAAGATAGGTGCACGGTTTGCGCTAAACGAACCATAGGTTCAAACATTGTTTTGGACGCACCCGATGGAACTCCTAGGTGACGTGGGTCTTGTGGAATCTCGTTCGGTCTGTTTGGAGATGGTGTTAGTGTTGATGTAAGATAGGTGCACGGTTTGTGCTAAACGTACCATAGGCTCAGATATCGTTTTCGACGCACCTGGTGGAACTCCTTGGTGACATCGGTCATGTGGAATCTCGTTCGGTCCGTTTGGAGATGGTGTTAGTGTTGATGTAAGATAGGTGCATGGTTTGCGCTAAACGAACCATAGGTTCAAACATCGTTTTGGACGCACCCGATGGAACTCCTAGGTGACGTGGGTCTTGTGGAATCTCGTTCAGTCTGTTTGGAGATGGTGTTAGTGTTGATGTAAGATAGGTACACGGTTTGTGCTAAACGTACCATAGGCTCAGATATCGTTTTCGACGCACCTGGTGGAACTCCTTGGTGACATCGGTCATGTGGAATCTCGTTCGGTCCGTTTGGAGATGGTGTTAATGTTGATGTAAGATGGGTGCACGGTTTGCACTAAACGTACCATAGGCTCAGATATCGTTTTGGACGCACCCGATGGAACTCCTAGGTGCTGTGGGTCATGTGGTATCTCATTCGTTCCATTTGGAGATGGTGTTAGTGTTGATGTAAGATAGGTGCATGGTTTGCACTAAACGTACCATAGGTCAGATATCATTTTGGACGCACCCATGCAACTCCTAGGTGACATGGGTCTTGTGGAATCTTGTTTGGTGCGTTTGGAGATGGTGTTTGTGTTGCTGTAACATAGGTGCACGGTTTGCGCTAAAAGTACCATAGGCTCAGATATCATTTTGGACGCACCCGGTGGAACACCTAGCTGACGTGGGTCATGTGGAATCTCGTTCGGTCCATTTGGAGGTGGTGTTAGTGTTGATGTAAGATAGGTGCACGATTTGTGCTAAATGAACCATAGGTTCAAATATCGTTTTGGACGCACCCGATGGAACTCCTAGGTGACATGGGTCATGTGGAATCTTGTTCGGTACGTTTGGAGATGGTGTTAGTGTTGATGTAAGATAGGTGCACAGTTTGCGCGAAACGTACCATATGCTCAGATATCGTTTTGGACGCACCCGATGCAACTCCTAGGTGACGTGGGTCATGTGGAATCTCGTTCGGTCCACTTGGAGATGGTGTTAGTGTTGATGTAAGATAGGTGCACGGTTTGTGCTAAACGAACCATAGGTTCAAATATCATTTTGGACGCACCCGATGGACCTCCAAGGTGACATGGGTCATGTGGAATCTCGTTCGGTTCATTTGGAGACGGTGTTAGTGTTGACGTAAGATAGGTGCACGGTTTGCGCTAAACGTACCATATGCTTAGATTTCATTTTGGACGCACTCGACACAACTCCTAGGTGACGTGGGTCTTGTAGAATCTTGTTCGGTCCATTTGGAGATGGTGTTAGTGTTGATGTAACATAGGTATACGGTTTCTGCTAAATGTACCATAGGCTCAGATATCATTTTTGACGCACCTGATGGAACTCCTTGGTGAAATCAGTCATGTGGAATCTCGTTCGGTCCGTTTGGAGATGGTGTTAGTGTTGATGTAAGATAGGTGCATGGTTTGCACTGAACGTACCATAGGCTCAGATATCGTTTTGGACGCACCCGATGGAACTCCTAGGTCACGTGGGTCATGTGGAATCTCGTTCGGTCCATTTGGAGATGGTGTTAGTGTTGATGTAACATATGTACACGGTTTCTGCTAAACATACCATGGGCTCAGATATCGTTTTTGACACACCCGATGGAACTCCTTGGTGACATCGGTCAGGTGGAATCTCGTTCGGTCCGTTTGGAGATGGTGTTAGTGTTGATGTAAGATAGGTGCACGGTTTGCACTAAACGTACCATATGCTCAGATATCGTTTTGGACGCACCCGATGGAACTCCTAGGTGACGTGGGTCATGTGGAATCTCGTTTGGTCTATTTGGAGATGGTGTTAGTGTTGATGTAAGATTGGTGCACTGTTTGCGCTAAACGAACCATATGTTCAAACATCGTTTTGGACGCACCCGATGAAACTCCTAGGTGACGTGGGTCTTGTGGAATCTCGTTCGGTCTGTTTGGAGATGGTGTTAGTGTTGATGTAAGATAGGTGCACGGTTTGTGCTAAACGTACCATAGGCTCAGATATTGTTTTCGACGCACCTGGTGGAACTCCTTGGTGACATCGGTCATGTGGAATCTCGTTCGGTCCGTTTGGAGATGGTGTTAGTGTTGATGTAAGATAGGTGCACGGTTTTGCACTAAACGTACCATAGGCTCAGATATCGTTTTGGACGCACCCGATGGAACTCCTAGGTGATGTGGGTCATGTGGAATCTCATTCGGTCCATTTGGAGATGGTGTTAGTGTTGATGTAAGATAGGTGGACGGTTTGCGCTAAATGTACCATAGGCTCATATATCATTTTGGACGCACCCGATGGAACTCCTAGGTGACATGGGTCATGTGGAATCTCGTTCGGTCCGTTTAGAGATGGTGTTAGTGTTGACGTAAGATAGGTGCATGGTTTGCGCTAAACGTACCATAGGCTCAAATATCGTTTTGGACGCACCTGATGCAACTCCTAGGTGACGTGGGTCATGTGGAATCTTGTTCGGTACGTTTGGAGATGGTGTTAGTGTTGATGTAAGATAGGTGCACGGTTTACACTAAACGTACCATAGGCTCAAATATCATTTTGGACGCACCCGATGGAACTCCTAGGTGACGTGGGTCATGTGGAATCTCATTCGGTCCGTTTGGAGATGGTGTTAGTGTTGATGTAAGATAGATGCACGGTTTGCGCTAAACGTACCATAGGCTCAGATATCATTTTGGACGCACCCGATGCAACTCCTAGCTGACGTGGCTCTTATGGAATCTCGTTCGGTCCGTTTGGAGATGGTGTTGGTGTTGATGTAAGATAGGTGCACGGTTTGTGCTAAACGTACCATAGGCTCAAATATCATTTTGGACGCACCTGATGCAACTCCTAGGTGACATGGGTCTTATGGAATCTCGTTCAGTCCATTTGGAGATGGTGTTAGTGTTGATGTAAGATAGGTGCACGGTTTGCGCTAAACGTACTATAGGCTCAGATATCATTTTGGACGCACCCGATGGAAGTCCTAGGTGACATGGGTCATGTGGAATCTCGTTCGGTCCATTTGGAGATAGTGTTTGTGTTGATGTAACATAGGTGGACGGTTTGCGCTAAACGTACCATGGGCTCAAATATCATTTTGGACGCACCTGATGCAACTCCTAGGTGATGTGGGTCATGTGGAATCTTGTTCGGTCCGTTTGGAGATGGTGTTAGAGTTGATGTAAGATAGGTGCATGGTTTGCACTAAACGTACCATAGGCTCAGATATCATTTTGGACGCACCCGATGGAACTCCTAGGTGACGTGGGTCATGTGGAATCTCGTTCGATCCATTTGGAGATGGTGTTAGTGTTGATGCAAGATAGGTGCACGGTTTGCACTAAATGTACCATAGGCTCAGATATCGTTTTGGATACACCCGATGGAACTCCTAGGTGACGTGGGTCATGTGGAATCTTGTTCAGTCCGTTTGGAGATGGTGTTAGTGTTGATGTAAGATAGGTGCACGGATTGCGCTAAACGTACTATAGGCTCAGATATCATTTTGGACGCACCCGATGGAACACCTAGGTGACATGGGTCATGTGGAATCTCGTTCGGTCCATTTGGAGATGGTGTTAGTGTTGATGTAAGATTGGTGCATGGTTTGTGCTAAACGAACCATAGGTTCAAATATCGTTTTGGAAGCACCCGATTTAACTCCTAGGTGACATGGGTCATGTGGAATCTCGTTCGGTCCATTTGGAGATGGTGTTAGTGTTGACGTAAGATAGGTGCACGGTTTGCGCTAAACGTACCATATGCTCAGATATCGTTTTGGACGCACCCGATGGAACTCCTAGGTGACGTGGGTCATGTGGAATCTCGTTTGGTCTATTTGGAGATGGTGTTAGTGTTGATGTAAGATAGGTGCACGGTTTGCGCTAAACGAACCATAGGTTCAAACATTGTTTTGGACGCACCCGATGGAACTCCTAGGTGACGTGGGTCTTGTGGAATCTCGTTCGGTCTGTTTGGAGATGGTGTTAGTGTTGATGTAAGATAGGTGCACGGTTTGTGCTAAACGTACCATAGGCTCAGATATCGTTTTCGACGCACCTGGTGGAACTCCTTGGTGACATCGGTCATGTGGAATCTCGTTCGGTCCGTTTGGAGATGGTGTTAGTGTTGATGTAAGATAGGTGCATGGTTTGCGCTAAACGAACCATAGGTTCAAACATCGTTTTGGACGCACCCGATGGAACTCCTAGGTGACGTGGGTCTTGTGGAATCTCGTTCAGTCTGTTTGGAGATGGTGTTAGTGTTGATGTAAGATAGGTACACGGTTTGTGCTAAACGTACCATAGGCTCAGATATCATTTTCGACGCACCTGGTGGAACTCCTTGGTGACATCGGTCATGTGGAATCTCGTTCGGTCCGTTTGGAGATGGTGTTAATGTTGATGTAAGATGGGTGCACGGTTTGCACTAAACGTACCATAGGCTCAGATATCGTTTTGGACGCACCCGATGGAACTCCTAGGTGCTGTGGGTCATGTGGTATCTCATTCGTTCCATTTGGAGATGGTGTTAGTGTTGATGTAAGATAGGTGCATGGTTTGCACTAAACGTACCATAGGTCAGATATCATTTTGGACGCACCCATGCAACTCCTAGGTGACATGGGTCTTGTGGAATCTTGTTTGGTGCGTTTGGAGATGGTGTTTGTGTTGCTGTAACATAGGTGCACGGTTTGCGCTAAAAGTACCATAGGCTCAGATATCATTTTGGACGCACCCGGTGGAACACCTAGCTGACGTGGGTCATGTGGAATCTCGTTCGGTCCATTTGGAGGTGGTGTTAGTGTTGATGTAAGATAGGTGCACGGTTTGTGCTAAATGAACCATAGGTTCAAATATCGTTTTGGACGCACCCGATGGAACTCCTAGGTGACATGGGTCATGTGGAATCTCGTTCGGTACGTTTGGAGATGGTGTTAGTGTTGATGTAAGATAGGTGCACAGTTTGCGCGAAACGTACCATATGCTCAGATATCGTTTTGGACGCACCCGATGCAACTCCTAGGTGACGTGGGTCATGTGGAATCTCGTTCGGTCCACTTGGAGATGGTGTTAGTGTTGATGTAAGATAGGTGCACGGTTTGTGCTAAACGAACCATAGGTTCAAATATCATTTTGGACGCACCCGATGGACCTCCAAGGTGACATGGGTCATGTGGAATCTCGTTTGGTTCATTTGGAGACGGTGTTAGTGTTGACGTAAGATAGGTGCACGGTTTGCGCTAAACGTACCATATGCTTAGATTTCATTTTGGACGCACTCGACACAACTCCTAGGTGACGTGGGTCTTGTAGAATCTTGTTCGGTCCATTTGGAGATGGTGTTAGTGTTGATGTAACATAGGTATACGGTTTCTGCTAAATGTACCATAGGCTCAGATATCATTTTTGACGCACCTGATGGAACTCCTTGGTGACATCAGTCATGTGGAATCTCGTTCGGTCTGTTTGGAGATGGTGTTAGTGTTGATGTAAGATAGGTGCATGGTTTGCACTGAACGTACCATAGGCTCAGATATCGTTTTGGACGCACCCGATGGAACTCCTAGGTGACGTGGGTCATGTGGAATCTCGTTCGGTCCATTTGGAGATGGTGTTAGTGTTGATGTAACATATGTACACGGTTTCTGCTAAACGTACCATGGGCTCAGATATCATTTTTGACACACCCGATGGAACTCCTTGGTGACATCGGTCAGGTGGAATCTCGTTCGGTCCGTTTGGAGATGGTGTAGTGTTGATGTAAGATAGGTGCACGGTTTGCACTAAACGTACCATATGCTCAGATATCGTTTTGGACGCACCCGATGGAACTCCTAGGTGACGTGGGTCATGTGGAATCTCGTTTGGTCTATTTGGAGATGGTGTTAGTGTTGATGTAAGATTGGTGCACTGTTTGCGCTAAACGAACCATAGGTTCAAACATCGTTTTGGACGCATCCGATGAAACTCCTAGGTGACGTGGGTCTTGTGGAATCTCGTTCGGTCTGTTTGGAGATGGTGTTAGTGTTGATGTAAGATAGGTGCACGGTTTGTGCTAAACGTACCATAGGCTCAGATATTGTTTTCGACGCACCTGGTGGAACTCCTTGGTGACATCGGTCATGTGGAATCTCGTTCGGTCCGTTGGAGATGGTGTTAGTGTTGATGTAAGATAGGTGCACGGTTTGCACTAAACGTACCATAGGCTCAGATATCATTTTGGACGCACCCGATGGAACTCCTAGGTGATGTGGGTCATGTGGAATCTCATTCGGTCCATTTGGAGATGGTGTTATTGTTGATGTAAGATAGGTGGACGGTTTGCGCTAAATGTACCATAGGCTCATATATCATTTTGGACGCACCTGATGGAACTCCTAGGTGACATGGGTCATGTGGAATCTCGTTCGGTCCGTTTTGAGAAGGGTTAATGTTGACGTAAGATAGGTGCACGGTTTGCGCTAAACGTACCATATGGTCAGATATCGTTTTGGACGCACCCGATGCAACTCCTAGGTGACGTAGGTCATGTGGAATCTCATTCGGTGCATTTGGAGATGGTGTTATGTTGATGTAAGATAGGTGCACGGTTTGCCCTAAACGAACCATAATTTCAAATATCATTTTGGACGCACCCGATGGACCTCCAAGGTGATGTGGGTCAAGTGGAATCTCGTTCGATTCGTTTGGAGACGGTGTTAGTGTTGACGTAAGATAGGTGCACGGTTTGCGCTAAACGTACCATATGCTTAGATATCGTTTTGGACACACTCGATGCAACTCCTAGGTGATGTGGGTCTTTTAGAATCTCGTTCGGTCCATTTGGAGATGGTGTTAGTGTTGATGTAACATAGGTACACGGTTTCTGCTAAATGTACCATAGGCTCAGATATCATTTTTGACGCACCCGATGGAACTCCTTGGTGACATCGGTCATGTGGAATCTCGTTCGGTCCGTTTGGAGATGGTGTTAGTGTTGATGTAAGAAAGGTGCACGGTTTGCACTAAACGTACCATAGGCTCAGATATCATTTTGGACGCACCTGATGGAACACCTAGGTGACGTGGGTCATGTGGAATCTCGTTCGGTCCATTTGGAGATGGTGTTAGTGTTGATGTAAGATAGGTGCACGGTTTGTGCTAAATGAACCATAGGTTCAAATATCGTTTTGGACGCACCTGATGGAACTCCTAGGTGACATGGGTCATGTGGAATCTCGTTTGGTCTGTTTTGAGAAGTGTTAGTGTTGACGTAAGATAGGTGCACGGTTTGCGCTAAACGTACCATATGGTCAGATATCGTTTTGGACGCACCCGACGCAACTCCTAGGTGATGTAGGTCATGTGGAATCTCGTTCGGTCCATTTGGAGATGGTGTTATGTTGATGTAAGATAGGTGCACGGTTTGCGCTGAACGAACCATAGGTTCAAATATCATTTTGGACGCATCCGATGGACCTCCAAGGTGATGTGGGTCAAGTGGAATCTCGTTCGATTCGTTTGGAGACGGTGTTAGTGTTGACGTAAGATAGGTGCACGGTTTGCGCTAAATGTACCATATGCTTAGATATCATTTTGGACGCACTCGATGCAACTCCTAGGTGATGTGTGTCTTTTAGAATCTCGTTCGGTCCATTTGGAGATGGTGTTAGTGTTGATGTAACTTAGGTACACGGTTTATGCTAAACGTACCATAGGCTCAGATATCATTTTTGACGCACCCGATGGAACTCCTTGGTGACATCGGTCATGTGGAATCTCGTTCGGTCCGTTTGGAGATGGTGTTAGTGTTGATGTAAGATAGGTGTACAGTTTGCACTAAACGTACCATAGGCTCAGATAACGTTTTGGACGCACTCGATGGAACTCCTAGGTGACGTGGGTCATGTGGAATCTTGTTCGGTCCGTTTGGAGATGGTGTTAGTGTTGAGGTAAGATAGGTGCACGGTTTGCGCTAAACGTACTATAGGCTCAGATATCATTTTGGACGCACCCGATGGAAGTCCTAGGTGACATGGGTCATGTGGAATCTCGTTCGGTATGTTTGGAGATAGTGTTTGTGTTGATGTAACATAGGTGCACAGTTTGCGCTAAACGTACCATAGGCTCAAATATCATTTTGGACGCACCTGATGCAACTCCTAGGTGATGTGGGTCATGTGCAATCTTGTTCGGTCCGTTTGGAGATGGTGTTAGTGTTGATGTAAGATAGGTGCACGGTTTGCACTAAACGTACCATAGGTCAGATATCATTTTGGACGCACCCGATGGAACTCCTAGGTGACGTGGGTAATGTGGAATCTCGTTCGGTCCATTTGGAGATGGTGTTAGTGTTGATGCAAGATAGGTGCACGGTTTGCACTAAATGTACCATAGGCTCAGATATCGTTTTGGATGCACCCGATGGAACTCCTAGGTGACGTGGGTCATGTGGAATCTTGTTCGGTCCGTTTGGAGATGGTGTTAGTGTTGATGTAAGATAGGTGCACGGATTGCGCTAAACGTACTATAGGCTCAGATATCATTTTGGACGCACCCGATGGAACACCTAGGTGACGTGGGTCATGTGGAATCTCGTTCGGTCCATTTGGAGATGGTGTTAGTGTTGATGTAAGATTGGTGCACGGTTTGTGCTAAACGAACCATAGGTTCAAATATCGTTTTGGAAGCACCCGATTTAACTCCTAGGTGACATGGGTCATGTGGATCTCGTTCAGTCCATTTGGAGATGGTGTTAGTGTTGACGTAAGATAGGTGCACGGTTTGCGCTAAACGTACCATATGCTCAGATATCGTTTTGGACGCACCCGATGGAACTCCTAGGTGACGTGGGTCATGTGGAATCTCGTTTGGTCTATTTGGAGATAGTGTTAGTGTTGATGTAAGATAGGTGCACGGTTTGCGCTAAACGAACCATAGGTTCAAACATTGTTTTGGACGCACCCGATGGAACTCCTAGGTGACGTGGGTCTTGTGGAATCTCGTTCGGTCTGTTTGGAGATGGTGTTAGTGTTGATGTAAGATAGGTGCACGGTTTGTGCTAAACGTACCATAGGCTCAGATATCGTTTTCGACGCACCTGGTGGAACTCCTTGGTGACATCGGGTCATGTGGAATCTCGTTCGGTCCGTTTGGAGATGGTGTTTAGTGTTGATGTAAGATAGGTGCACGGTTTGCGCTAAACGAACCATAGGTTCAAACATCGTTTGGACGCACCCGATGGAACTCCTAGGTGACGTGGTCTTGTGGAATCTCGTTCAGTCTGTTTGGAGATGGTGTTGGTGTTGATGTAAGATAGGTGTACGGTTTGTGCTAAACGTACCATAGGCTCAGATATCGTTTTCGACGCACCTGGTGGAACTCCTTGTGACATCGGTATGTGGAATCTCGTTCGGTCCGTTTGGAGATGCGTGTTAAT
>NW_027098198.1:0-22525 GCF_019320115.1 Miscanthus floridulus
CTCTGAACTTGGTATTGTAATAATATATTTTCGAGAACTCTTGTGTATGAAATGGACTAAGTATTGTAAACTCGTTCTCATTATTGGATCCTGGATGAAAAACGTGGATTTTTCAAGTTCTCCCTTGGGGTGTGCTCAACGGAACCGTCTGATATAGTTTGCTTTCGAGGTGCTAGTGTCTAGTGGAAGACGAGCGCCTCCAGAAGCATGTTATTTCGGGCGGTTCTGCCACAGCAAACACCTTCCACTCATGTCCATCATTGATTCATCATCATAGTGAGATTGCGAGTGATTCCAAGTGCATTTGTTTGAGTGATTGTATCTAGTGGCACTTGGGGATCATTGTGGCTGCGGAGCAGTGGAGGAGCTTTGGCCCATGTTAGTGATTATTCGTGGCTGGCTCTGGTGATTGTGAGGGGTCTTGTACCTTCCCTGATGAAGAGCCAAAAGGTAACTCTAGTGGATTGCTCGTGTCATTGAGTTACCTCACTTGTGGGTAGGTTCTTACGGTGTCCATTTGATGGATGAGGTTCGTGCAACACCTCTTAGCCATCGAACCACCAAGTATTGGTCAACACAACAGGGACTAGCGTGCCGGTAAGCACGTGAACCTCGGGAAAAAATCGTGTGTCATTCTTGTGATTGGATTTCTCCTGATGATTGGTTGTCTTCACATT
This sequence comes from Miscanthus floridulus, assembly GCF_019320115.1. Lineage (NCBI taxonomy): Eukaryota > Viridiplantae > Streptophyta > Magnoliopsida > Poales > Poaceae > Miscanthus > Miscanthus floridulus. The sequence goes on from NW_027098198.1 coordinate 678, forward strand.
ATGTTTGGTTCATTCCTCGACACGACGGTATAATCACCCTACTCACTCCTTTACGTTCTTCCCAAACTAGTTGTTAAGCTCTTTAGTGTAGTTAGTTTTTGAGAGCTTGTTAGTTTGGTTAGTGTAGCTCTTTAGTTAGTCTTTAAGAGCAAACTAGCTTAGTGAGTAATGACCTAACTTGTTATATGTTTAGTGATCATAGCAACTAGAATTGTTGGGATAGGTGGCTTGCAACTCTTATAGAGCTAAAGCAAAATTGTATTAAGCCATTTGTTGTACTAATCAATTGCTTTAATATTTTATAGAGTTTTTGAATAGGCTATTCAGCCTCTTTTTAGCCATATTAGGACCTTTCACAGGCACATCAGGCATCGCAGCGTCACGTCGAAGCTTGTGCTGCGGCAACGCGATGTCAGGATCTCACGATAAGCAGGCCCCCGACCGAAGCGATGTCATCCTGACTAGGACCATGCCCTCCCGCCCAAGGCGCATGTGCCCTCACAAACCATCTTGTATGGATTTGGTGACCATCGCACAGTGGATTCCTTCTCCCTCGCCGCATCCAAAATGCCGGTCGCGATAGGGTAGCAAGAATGTTGCGCATCCAAGACGACCGCGAGGGGGCAGAACCCCAAGCCATTGCCTCTGAGCGACGGAGCACCACCGGCATCCCTCGAGCGAACCGTCCAAGGCCCAAACGACCATGACCTAGATAGGCCATCAAGCCCAGCATGATAGCCATTGTAATTGCTATCTCCGTTGTCGTCATCATCGTCCACCCCGGTGAAGTCATCGTCCGACGAAGATGGCGGCGCCACCCAATCCATGACCTTAGTGGTGGGCCCAGCAGGTAGTCTAGGTAGGCCTAGGACTACCCTAGAATTGGGCCCAAATTTCTTTTAGTACTCTACGCAGGCCATGAAAATTTGGCCCATTACTCGTCTCTCCCCGTCTACGCACTCTCCATCTCTCCCGACTCTGTCTGCACGAGCGAGCGGCCCTTCTCGAGTCCCGACAGCTGGCCGCCCTACCCCATTGGCCTCCCCTGTAGCTCCACCTGGCCGGTAGCCGGCAACTGATAGCCCCACCCCACCAGCCCGCGCCCACCACTCCGCTCTGCCTCCGCCAGATCCCACATCCTAGTCTGGTGTGCGGGCCATGGCGCGCCAACGCCACCCAGCCGCTAGCACAGCAGGCAGCTGGCTATGCCGACCGGTGTAGCAGCCGTCTGCCCATCCCCTGGAGGCTTGGACCCTGGTGGCCTCTGTCTGTCCTGGACGCACCGCCTAGTGAGTTTCTCCATAGCTTTCTCCCAAATGGCCAAATCACATTCTTTTATGTAGTTATAAGCCTTGGGGTTTGGATATTGGAGATGGAGATTGGAAATTGGACTGTAAAGGCTTAGGAATTGTGGATCTATTGTCTATGAGTCTAGAATTGAATGAAATTTGGACGGTGAGTGTGCTTTTGAAGTTCTGAGCTCACCCAAATCTCATACCCTTGGGTTTGGACAGTGAGCACTGGAATGTAAATTTGGTTAGGGATTTGTTCTTGTGAATGAAATCAGAGCATAGAATTCATTGAATTAAATTTCTTGTCATTTTTTAGAAGTCTTAGGGATTGTAGATCTATCATCTGTGAGCCTAGAATTGAATGGAAATTGTTGTAATTTTTTAGGAAGTTGAGGCATGAAGAAATCAAATATAGCATTTCTTTTTCAGAAGCATGAGGCAAAAAAAGTTACAACTTGTGCTCCACCAATTCCAGCTGTTGATGAAGAGTTGTCTATTCCTGTTGTAGAAGATCCTCTAATTGTGAGTGATGAAAGTGCTGTCGTAGTTGTGGATGAAGGGACAGAAACACCTAGAGTAACAGATACAGGCACAGATCCTACTCGAGATAATGGGTCAGATGAAGTTGAAGAAGAAGAGGAAGAAGAACCGCCTTCGACTGCTGATGTTGATTCCCTTGAGCATGACCCAGGCCTAAGGAGTCCTATTTCAACCTTTGATGTGAATGAACAAGATTCTATCAGAAGAAGGTACATTTTAAAAGGCCCCTGTCATCTTTATGCCTATAATTATTCATCCAGAAAAATCTATGGTAAAGATCGCCGCTTTAGTTTTGTTTGGTTTCATAAGTACCATTGGATTGAATATAGCATAGAGAAGGATGCAGCATATTGCTTCTATTGTTATTTGTTTGGTAAGGAAAGTGGAAAATTCATTACGGATGGTTGGCATAACTGGAATATGGGAACTATATCACTTGACAAATATGAGTCTTCAACTTTACACAAGTTTGCTCAAGAGAAATACAGCTTATTTGTGAAAAAGGGTACAAAAATTGATATTGTCATTGAGAAAGTGTCAGAAAAAGATCGAGTTGATTACAAGGCTAGGTTGACTTGTTCACTCAGATGTTTGAGATTCCTTCTACATCAAGGATTGGCTTGTCGTGGGCATGATGAAACTGAAGAATCTAACAACACAGGGAACTTCCTTGAACTCTTGAATTGGCTTGCAGGAAATAATGAAGAGGTGCACAAAGTGGTTCTGAAAAATGCCCCAGGTAATTGCATTTTGACCTCCCCTCGCATACAAAAGCAAATTATTAGATGTTGCTCTGAGGAAACCACTAGATACATACTTGAAGAACTTGGGGATGACTACTATGCAATTCTAGCTGATGAATGTAGTGATATATCACATAAAGAACAACTGGTTGTTTGTTTGCGTTATGTTGATAAACGTGGAAGTGTTTGTGAAAGGTTCCTTGGAGTAGTTCATGTTCCTGGCACCACTTCTTTGGAACTTAAAACAACTATTCAATCTTTACTCACTAGTCATCACTTGAGTCTTAGTTCTTGTCGTGGGCAAGGATATGATGGGGCTAGTAACATGAAAGGAGAGGTTAAGGGGCTGAAAACACTGATAATGAAAGAGTCTCCTTCTGCTTATTATGTGCATTGTTTTGCACATCAACTCCAGTTAGTGCTTGTTGCTGTTGCCAAGGGAGATGTTGGGGCTAGTACTTTTTCTGCTCAAGTTTCACGCTTGCTGAATATTGTTGGAGTTTCTTGCAAACGCCATGATATGCTTTGAGATGTTAGAGCATGAAAATTGAAGAAAGCACTTGAATTGGATGAAATAGAAAGTGGAAGTGGGTTAAATCAAGAGATGGGATTGGCTAGGCCTAGTGATACTAGGTGGGGTTCTCATTATAGAACTGTTTTGCATATCATTGACATGTATTCTACCATCCGGGAAGTACTCATAACTCTTGGAAAGGATTCCACACAAAGAGATGATTGGCCAAACATACATGCTATGGTTCTGACTTTAGAGTCATTTGAGCTTGTTTTCAATGCCCACTTGATGCTTGTGATTCTTGGGTACACAAATGAGTTGTCTCAATCTTTGCAAAAGAGAGACCAAGATATTGTTAATGCAATGACACTTGTTGGTGTGGCAAAGAGAAGGTTCCAACAATTGAGGTCTGATGGGTGGGAAGATTTCTTAGAAAAGGTTAAATCATTTTTGCATCAAATATTCTATTGATGTTCCTGCAATGGATAGCAAATATGAGCCTCATGGAAGATCCCATCGCTTTTATCCTGTACAAACAATTGATGATCACTATAGAAGAGAAGTGTATATTGGTATTATTGATAGAATTCATCAAGAGCTTGAGAATCGGTTTGATGAGGTTAGTAGGGAGTTGCTTATTTGTATGTCAGCATTGAATCCCTCTAATTCATGTCTCATTTGATGCTTAGAAAATCCTTAATCTTGCAACTTTTTATCCCAAAGATTTTCCAAGTTCTGCTTTGAGGACACTTGAAATTCAACTTGGCACATATATTGAAGATGTGAGAATGGATGATAGATTTGAAGGACTGAACAACCTCGGTGAGCTCTCTAACAAGCTTGTTGACACTAAGAAACATGAATTTTATGGTTTGGTGTACTTAGTCCTTAAATTGGCATTGATCTTACCAGTGGCGACAGCAAGTGTTGAAAGAGTATTCTCTGCATTGTGTTTAGTGAAGAATAAGGTGAGAAATAGTATGAGTGACATGTTATTGAATGATTGTTTGGTTACCTTTATTGAGCGTGATATATTCTCCACTGTAAGCGAGAATGGCATAGTTCATGCTTTCATGGCAATGAGAAAGCGCAAAGCAAAAGACTTGAACTAGAACTTGTATTGTAATCTCTTATTTATGTAAAACCTTATCTTATGTATAATCTATTTGTGCAAGTTTCAGATCTATTTATATAAGTTTTGAACCTTTCAATTGTATTATCTCAATTTGGTTAATTTATAGCCATTTTATTGAACTTTTTCTTTGAATTTTGTCGTGTTGCACATGAAATTTTTTTACTAAAACCAAATCTTGGGTCTGCCACTGCTGGAACTAAGGATGAAAACGGAAAGGAAATGTAACATCCTAAAACTTGCAATCTTTTAAAATAGTAAATTTGATTTATTTATGTTATATTGTGTGCATTAAAAGATAGGGAAATAATAAATTTTGTGGAATTAAAATTTAAAAATAAGGTTAGAAACTTTTTGATGCATACATGCTGCTGCATAACATTTTGTGAATGTTTGGAATTTATTAAAGATTCCAAAAAGAATTGAAATTTGAATTTAAAAATGGATTTGGAAAATTGTAGAAAAAGAAAAAAAAGAAAAGAATCATTTTTCCTCTCCCTCACTTTCGGCCCATATGGCCTTTCTTTCCCACGGCCCGCTCGCTCTTCCCCCTCTCTCCTTCCTGGGCCAGCCCAGCCGCGCGCGTTAGCCGCGCCAGCCCACCAGCCACGCGCGTCAGCCGCGCCAGCCCACCAGCCACACCAGCCCAGCATCGCGCCAGGCAATCGCCGCGCCTCCTTTCCGCGCCCAGCCGCTAACCGCCTGGCCCCGCTGTCAGAGCTGCCCCCTTCCTCCCGCGTCCACGCCTATCGACGAAATATGGTCGGCAGTCTACCTAGGGGTATGCCCAAGGTAGTAGATTATCGGCAGATAGGTGCGCAAGCCCCAAACGAGATGGTGACGCAAGACAGACACGAGGTTTTATCCAGGTTCGGCCGCCAAAAAGGCGTAATACCTACGTCCTGCGTCTGATTTGTATTGCTGTATGTCAATGAGAGATGTTTTTTAGAGGGGTCCCCTGCCCGCCTTATATAGTCCGGGGGGCAGGGTTACAGATCTAGAAACTAATCCTAGTCAGTTACAATTGCCATATGTGGCCGGATAAGGATTCCTATTCTAACCGACCAGGATCCTGCTTGGTCGCCAAATCCGTCTTGATTCCTTGTGCGGGACTCCGATCAGGTTAACTGGGCCGCACGTCATCTTTCGGGTGGACTGAACCCATCGATCCGGGCCAGCCCAAGCTTAGCCATAAGGGTATAGGGGTTAATACCCCCACAGCTAGTCCACGAGCATCATGTATTATGCTGCGACACGCCATTTTAACCTTCTCCGACAAGCAAGGCTTGAATTCTTGACGCCTCCGACCACCGTCATCACCGGAGAAGTAGGTTGTCCGAAGAATGTATGGTGCTCTTAAGAAAAAAGAAAAAGATTTTTGTCCTGAGAAGTGTGCCCACTTGTATTTCTGAAAAGAAATGTAAGTGGTCTTGAAGCATAGCATCCTTAAACATCAGAAGCGTAGGGGTCGAAAAACAAACACATTCACCGCAAGGTGAAGTGTGCCCACTTAGTCCCCGAGCTTGCTGGAAGGCAAAGTATGAGCCTTGTAGCAAGGTCTAAAAGAAAAGTCTCTTAACTGTATGTGAGTACAAATCACATGTAGTCAAGGAGAACCATTATTCAAGCAGTGGTCGGGGCAGTCCCCGAGCATACTAATAATCCTCATAATCATTCAAAACACAAGGGTCGATTTAAACAAACACATTCACCGCAAGGTGAAGTGTGCCCACTTAGTCCCCGAGCCTGGTAGTAGGTGACGCAGGCACGTGGTGCCAGGGTCTAAAAAAGAAATTCCGCTGAGGTTAAGAATCCAATTGCCGTACAGGCAAAACAAGATACACCGGCAGGTGCATCGCATCGACGTAGTCCCCGAGCTTGCTGGAAGGCGAAGTATGAGCCTTGTAGCAAGGTCTAAAAGAAAAGTCTCTTAACTGTATGTGAGTACAAATCACATGTAGCCAAGGAGAACCATTATGCAAGCAGTGGTCAGGGCAGTCCCCGAGCACGGCCGTGGTCGGAGCGATCCCCGAGCACAAAAGTGGTCTGGGCAGTATCCAAGCACAGTAGTGGTCTGTGCAGTCCCCGAGCACATTAGTGGTCTGGGCAGTATCCAAGCACAGTAGTGGTCAAGACAAATCCACGATCACTTGCGCTGCTTGTACTATTATTTTGTGTACTTTTCTCTATTCTCTGCCAAGGCCAGTCTGACACGTCTGGTCAAAAAAGTAAATAGGTATAGTACGTCATTCTGTCTTCTTTTTTTTTTTGCACGCAGTCGGTTGACACCTGTATTGAGGTGTGTCAATGTGGGCCCCCTTACACCATCAACGAAGAGGCGCGTACACTGTTAACGAAGGAGCGCGTTTATTGGCGCAGATTTCGAGGTTGTGTGAACAACCGTCTGCGGCGCGTGCGCACGACTCCCAATATTCTCGGGCAGACGAAACGACGGTGCTCTTTGTTTTATATAATGCAGATCTGGTAAGTTACTCATACCATTCCCCATTGTCATCCGCCGCCGCAACCTTCTTCTTCCTCCTGCCGAACCCTATTCCCCCAAAAATCATCACCAATCCCCTCGGTCTCCCGCATCCACCCACTTAGTAAGTACGAACTAATGGCGAAGAGAGACGCCCAGAAGAAAGGCGGGGTCATGGCGAAGGAATGGTGGAAGTCGCGGAGCAACGAGCAGACCATCGAGGACCTCGTCGCCATGGGAGTGCTCCACAACAAGGCACTTGCGGGATGGCGTGCACCGGAAGGAGAAAGCTTCCCCGATCCACAACCAGGTGAGATTGTGGTCTTTGAAGATTTCTTCAAACGGGGTTTTGGGATTCCAGTGCACCCTTTCCTTCAGGGTCTCTGCTTGTACTACGAGATTGGGATTTGCAATCTGCATCCCAACTCGATTCTTCTTGTCTCCACCTTCATCCATCTCTGCGAGGCTTATGGTGGCTTCCAGCCCCATTTCGACCTCTTTCGCCACCTATTCTGTCTTCGGAAGAAAGGGAGCGGTGGCTCGAAGATCGCCGGTGGCGTTTACCTGAACCTGCGTGACGGCATGAAGGCTCAATACCTGCACTGCCCCTGGAACACCTCATTGGACGAGTGGTACAAGAAGTGGTTCTACATCCATGAAGAGCTGAACACCATCACTCTGTGCGATGTGGGACTGATTCCAGAGAAGAAAAGCAGCTGGTCGGAGAGGCCCGAGAACTTGGAGCAGATCGCCGAACTGCTCGGGATGATCCCGTGGGGAAGGCTTGATGGCCCGAGCATTGTCGGCAACTTCATCAGCCGAAGAATCCAGCCCTGCCAGAAAAGGATTCACCCCAGCTTCGAGTACCAAGGAGGCGCTGATCTGACGAGGACCAGGAAGGAGCCGCTCGACAAGATGGAAATCAAGGCCAGGATTGGAGAGCTGTTCAACCTGGCCGATCCCAATTATGTTGCACTGAACGCCATCGAACACGCCTTCAAGCTGGCTCGCCCTCCCCCAAAGGTAAATGATGCCTCCTTTTAACTGTAGAGTCATGTTGCATCAAGAAAATAACTGTCTTTTCCTTCATTTTGTGTCTCAGTGTAATGGCCGTGACCGGGCAGGAGTGTTTGTGTCGCCTCCCCCCGGTGTAGAATGGCCACAAGCTACTGGGCCAGCCGCCCAGACCAGCGCCAGGACCGACGACGTTCACTGGGCAGTACTCGAGACCGTAGAGGACGCCTCGACCAGAGCCGCTGGCAAGCGTCTGGCTGCCAGCAAACGACGTCAAGCCATCTTCCCCCTGTCGGACGACGAAGCAGAGGATGCGGACATCTTCCGGCTCGTCCCCCGAAAGAGGAGAAGGCAGGTGGGACCGTCGGAGCAGGGTGGCTCCTCTGTGCCAGCAGTAGTCACAGCACCGACCACTGCAACACAGAGCATAGATGAAGGGAACATGCCGCATCACACTCCGACGCCCGTACCAGAGGTTGAACAAGTCCCGGTGGAAACTGCCGAGCAAGCGGAGCAGGGGCAGTCGAGGAGGCGTTCCTTCGCCACATCCTTCCGCAAGTCAAAACTGTAAGTATCTATACTTTTGATGTAAGCTTTGCGTTTTGCATTGGATGCTATTATCTTCTGAATTTGTCTTTGAATGTATTAGATCGGCGTCCACCGAAAGCCCCGACCAGCTAGCTGGGTGCGGAACGTCCTTACCAACTACGGCGGGACAAACTGTTCAGCAACCAGCCGTGGAGGAGCCCATGGCAGGGACTCCGCCTGGGCCTCAGCAGGCGGACGACCAGACGCCAGTCCCCGAGCAGAATACAAGTGCTCCAAGCACGAACCCTGATGAGGCGGATACCACGGTGCCAAGGGAGCTGGATCTAGCCGAGGGGCAGCAGCCAGAAGTTGCCCGGAACATGGTTGCCGACGCGACGGCTCGTGGGAAAGCCCTGGTGGTCGTGGAGTCTGCGAACCCCGGACCAGTGCCGCCTCCCGAACAGGAGGCTGAAGAGGATGAAGTGGAAGAAGTCCTGGGCCGTCCCCAAGATAGGCGACAACATGTATATGTGTCGCGCTATCGGAACGACAAATGGGTCATGCACGAGGAAATCCCAGAGGTCGAAGAGACCTTAAGAGTCGAACGGGCGGCCAAGCGTCTGGTGACTGAAGTCCAGGTATATTTGGCTTTAGTCCTTGACCCTGTTGTGTAGTCGAACTATCTGACGTAGCTTGTCTGTGTGCAGGACTTGATGAAAACTACAAGATACCGAAAAAGGTGCTTCGACCAGATAGAAGGAATCATGATGACCAATAAGGAGCCGACGGTTGAAGTGGATCGCCTATGGCGCCAACTTGAAGCCGCCGACCAGGAGAGGACAGACCAAGAAGCACAGAACCAAAACCTGGTCGGTCAGCTCGAAAACAAAGAGCAGGAGAAAACAGGTAAGTGTTCACCGTATCATAGCAAGTGTGGGACTTGTGTTATTTTGTTCTTGACAGTAATAGCTGTAATGCAGGTTTAGAAGCTGAAGTGATCCGCCTCCAGAGGGAGAACAGTTGTGCGCTTGCAGAATGTGGTCGCCTGAAGGAGGACAACGAGAAACTGGCACGCCACCAGTCGGAACTCCAAGACCACACTAACAGAATGAAGGACGACCTGAAAAGTAAGCACTCCAGACCACCTTTCTCATTCAATTGCCCACATTGCCTTGTCGTGTCATCACGTTTGATGTCTTGTACTGTTTTCAGTTTTGAAAGTCAACGCCAAGAGGCACCTTGAGGCCGTGATCAAGGAGCATGACGACTGGAAAGCACAATGCCTTAAGGCCACCGAGGAGCGGGACACGTGGAGCAAGCGGTGCCAAGAAATGGCAACTGGCATTGTGCCCGTCCTCGATCTTATCGACCCGGCGCTCACAGAGGAAGAGCTAAGGATGCCTCAGCTCGGACTGGTCGAGAGATGCAAGCAAGCATGGGGATGGTTCCAAGACTTCGTGAAGGAGGCGGGTGAGTACACGGGTGCCCATGTGCTAAGCATGGTGCGTGCTCACTACCCCCTGATCAATCTCAAACGCTTGGAGGCTGGGTACCCGAAGGAGATAGACCCAGACAAGGCCGAAGAGCTTCGGACGGCCCAGCTGGACTTGGTGTCAAAGATAATTGGCGATATTAACCTGTGCGGAGGTGGGACAGCACCTGTGTAGGGTATGCCATCGACAAGCCAGCTGGAAATGCCATCAGCTGCAAGCCAACCAACGAAGCCTGCGGTCTCGACCAGCCAGGCACCGGCGGGGCCATCCCCTTCAGCTTGACTAGCTCTAGAGTCCCCGAGACTCGAGTAGGGTATCAGAGGTGGCAAGCAGTAAATGCCATGCGCCCCGACCAGCCAATGTAATAGGCTTAGAGCTGTAGAAGGAGGACATAGTTGTGTTATTGTAAACTTGAGCCTTTTCAGGCAAGCTTGTAATAACGTAACTGTATATCATTATAAGCTTGTTTGTTTTATACAAAACGCACTTTAAGCTTGAAATTTTTTGTTGGTGTAACTAAGTGGGAACGTGTTAACGTTCTGTTTAGTTGTACCGTTTTGCTCGACACGTCACCCTGAAAAGTTTGTGCGGCCCTAGTCTGGCATGTGGTCGGAGTATGAGGTACCATGACATGTGCACACGTGGACGCAGACAAGTCAAACCAGGGGGGACCTGCCGATCACCCGCAACGTAGAGAGCGGATCCCGTGCACGTGTTGGGAGGAACCGGAGACAGGGCCTGCTCCGAAAACCATAGAAGGAGTGGTGGTCGGCTTGTACTGGCTTAAGTTAGAATAATCATAAAATTCGGAGTGACACATTAGAGTGGTCGGAGAAATCATAGTTGCTTTAGTAAAGTAAATCGAAAATACAAGTAGAGTACATATCTCAGTAGTTAAGCATAGAAGCGTCTAAGCTTGTCGATGTGCCATGAGTTCGGTACGTCCGTGCCGTCTAGATGAGCTAACCTGTAAGACGTTGGACGTGTGACTTCCTTGATCATGAAGGGTCCCTCCCATGGGGTTGCGAGTTTGTGGACACCAGCCTGGTTCGTCTTCCACTTTAGGACTAAGTCCCCGACCACGAAGAAACGCTCTTTAACGTTCTTGTTGTAGTACCTACGCAAAACAGCAAGGTATTTGGCCGTGCGTACGCAAGAATCAAGCCTTTTCTCTTCTGCGCTGTTGACTTCTAGCTCCCGTACTTCGTCGACCTTGCCTTCGTCGAAGTTCTCTACCCGTGCTGATCTGAAAGCTATATCTGGTGGGAGGACTGCCTCAGCGCCGTAAACCATAAAGTATGGTGAGACGCCGGTGTTACGACTGGGCTGAGTTCGGAGGCCCTAGACGACGGCTGGTAACTCCTTGAGCCATCTTCCAGGAGCTTTATCGTTTTCTCTGTACATCCTCTTCTTCAATGCGTCCAAGATCATGCCATTTGCCCGCTCGACTTGTCCATTAGCTCTAGGATGCGCCACCGAGACGTATTTTACAACTATGCTCCTTTCATCGCAGAAGTCCCAAAAAGCGTTCCCGGTGAACTGAGTACCCAGATCAGTAATGATGCTGTTGGGCATGCCGAAATGGTGGATGACCTAGTCGAGGAATGTGACAGCTTTCTCTAAGGATGCCTGTACCAGAGGCATGTATTCTATCCACTTAGAAAACTTATCAATTAGCACGAAGACGCATGTAAATTTCCCAGGAGCTGGTTTGAAAGGCCCGATCATGTCCAGTCCCCAGCATGCGAAGGGCCAAGAGGCTGGAATCGTCTGGATCTTATGTGCTGGTACATGGATTCTCTTGGAGAAGAACTGACAACCTTCACAGCGGCGGACTAGCTTCTCTGCGTCGGCCACTGCTGACGGCCAATAGAACCTGGCTCGGAAAGCCTTACCGACCAGTGTTCTTGAGGCCGCGTGGTTGCCGCAGGAGCCAGAGTGGATTTGGTCTAGGAGATGCTTGCCTTCCTCCTGGGTTATACACTTCATCAAGATTTCCTCCTTAGCGTTTTTGCGCCATAACTTGCCATCGACGAGCAGATACTGCTTACTACGACGCATCAGGCGTTCATTTTCTGTTCGATCGATATAACCGCTACCGTCTGTTAAGTACTTGATGAAAGGTGTTCTCCAGTCCGGCTCATGAGTGGTCGGAAGCGGCTCGGTTGTGCTCGGCGCCGGAACCGTAGCCACTAATTGCTGGTCTGAAACTTTGTCGGTCGTTGAATCTTCGTCTTCAATGGAAGGCGTGAGCAGGTCTTGGACGAATATGCCATGTGGGATTTTGGCTCGGGATGATCCTAACTTTGACAACGCATCCGCTGCCTGGTTCTTGTCCCGGACCACGTGTATGTACTCGATGCCATAGAACCTGCCTTCCAGCTTTCTTATCGATTTGCAATATGCGTTCATCTTTTCACTGGTCGTGTCCCAGTCCTTGTTGAGTTGGTTGATGACCAGAGCCGAATCTCCGTAGACATAGAGACGTTTAACTCCAAGCTCAACCGCAATGCGTAGACCATGCAGGCATGCTTCATACTCGGCGGCATTATTAGATGCTGGGAAATAAATCCTAAGGACGTACCGGAGCTGCTCCTTGGATGGTGATACGAAAAGAACTCCTGCTCCCGCACCATCAATGTTGAGGGAACCATCGAAGTACATCGTCCAATATTCGTCGGATCCCGGAGAGGCAGGCGTGCTTAAGTCTGTCCACTCGACGATGAAATCGACGAGTGCCTGAGACTTGATTGTAGTACGGCTTGCAAATTCCAAGGAAAAGGGGCATAGCTCCATTGCCCATTTGACGATGCGCCCGTTCGCATCCTTATTGCGAATGATGTCCCCCAAAGGATACTCGGTCATGACCACCACACGATATCCGTCGAAGTAATGTCTCAACTTTCGGGATGTTATCAGTATGGCATAGAGCAGTTTCTGAATCTATGGGTACCTGGTCTTGGATTCGTTGAGTACCTCACTAATGAAATAAATTGGCCGCTGTACCTTGTAGGCGTGGCCCGACTCATCGCGCTCGACCACCATTGTAGTGGAAACCACCCGATCGGTTGCCGCAATGTAAAGTAGGAGAGTTTCGTCTTCTCTGGGAGCAGTAAGTACCGGAGGTGACGTGAGGTATTGTTTTAGCTGCGTGAAGGCAGCGTCTGCTTCCTCCGACCACTCAAACTTCTCGGATGATTTGAGCAGTTTGAAGAACGGTAGTCCTTTTTCTCCTAATCTTGATATGAAACGGCTTAGAGCAGCCATGCAGCCGGTGAGCTTCTGGACATCCTTCACCTTTTTTGGGGGCTTCATGTCTAAGACAGCTTTGACTTTCTCCGGGTTAGGGCATATGCCGTCGTAACTGACGACGTTGCCGAGCAATATGCCAGAAGGGACACCAAAGATGCACTTCTTTGGGTTTAATTTCCATTGGAACGTATTAAGGGCTGCGAAGGTGCGTTCCAGATTGTCAACAAGGGTATGTGCTTCCTTGGTTTTGACAACTACATCGTCGACGTAAGCCTCGACGAGGCCGTCTTTTATCTCGTCGTTGAGGCAGGCCTGTATAGCGCGTTGGTAGGTAGCACCGGCGTTTTTGAGCCCGAACGACATAGTCGTGTAGCAGTAGGCGCCGAAAGGCATGATGAAAGATGTCTTGATCTGGTCGTCCTTTTTGAGAGCGATCTGGTGATAACCAGAGTAGCAATCGAGAAAGGAAAGCAGCTCGCAACCGGCGGTTGAATCTACGACCTCGTCTATGCGAGGTAAGCCAAAGGGGTCCTTAGGGCAGTGTTTGTTGAGATCAGTGTAATCAACGCACATTCTCCATTCATTATTCTTTTTGCGTACAAGAACCGGGTTGGCTAACCATTCCGGATGATACACTTCTTTGATAAATCCGGCTGCCAAAAGCCGTGTAACTTCTACCCTAATCGCCTCCTTTTTGTCGCGAGCGAACCGTCGTAGCTTCTGCTTGATTGGTTTGGCTTTGCTGTTGACATTTAAGGAGTGCTCAATCAAGTCCCGAGGTACACCGGGCATGTCGAAAGGTTTCCATGCAAACACATCCACGTTGCCCCTCAAGAACCTGACGAGCGCGTCTTCCTATTTGGGATCCAGGTCGGCCCCGATGAGGGCCGTTTTGCTGGGATCGCCCTCGACCAGCTGGATCGTCTTGTGCTCCTTGGATCTGATGTTCTTGCGCGGAGCCTCGAGCTCTGGGATCTCCAAGTGGTCGGCCGTGGTCTTCTTAGCATCGAGCATGGTCTCGGCCATGCGAATAGAGAGGTTGTGGGCCTCTGCTATTTTGAAGCTATCGTCCTCGCAGGTATAAGCTGCGTATACGTTGCCCCTGAGGGTTAAAACTCCTTTCTCAGTAGGCATCTTGAGCACCAGATACCTATAATGAGGTATGGCCATGAACTTGGTGAGCGACGGTCGACCAAGAATAGCATGGTAGGTGCCATCGAAATCAGCGACCACGAAGTTGACGTAGTCGGTGCGGAAGTGGTCCGGAGTCCCAAACTGCATAGGTAGCGTGATCTGCCCGAGAGGTGTGGAGCTCTGTCCGGGGAGAACGCCCCAGAACTGTGCCTCGTATGGCTTTAGGTCCGCCTGGGCTATTTTCAGAGCGGGCAGGCTATTTTTGAACAGTATATCAATGGAGCTGCCGCCGTCGATCAGTACCCTGTCGAACTGAACCTTGTTGATACAAGGATCGAGGACCAGGGGAAAACGCCCTGGCTCGGGTATGGCGGCCCATTGGTCCTTCCTGCTGAAGTAGATTTCACGGTGAGACCATGGAGGAAGCCGCGGATCGGTAAGAAGGTTGTCGTTCTTTGCCACGTTCAAGCAAGCGCAGGCGAGCAGCTTGCGTTCTCGTTTGGTCTCAATGGACACCTTGCCGCCGATGATGGTGTGCACGCGATCAGTCGGCTTGACGTATTTATGACGAGGATCTGCATCGTCGTCGTCGTTCTCCTCGTTGCGCTGTTCCCTCACGTCATTAGGCTTGTCGGACATATCCGGAGCCTGTTGGCGCGTGTAGATAGTCTTGAGGACGCGACAATTCTCCATGGTATGGTTCGACTTGGGATGGAGCTGGCAGGGGCCCTTCAATGCTTTGGCGTAGTCGTCCTCGTAGTTACGACGTCCGCCGCCCTTTTTCACAGTATTGACCTCGCCGTCGTCTTCCCGAGCACGCTTGCTCCTGTAATCATCACGGCGGTTGCGCCGCTGATTACGTTGATCACGGTGGTCGCGGGAGTCGTTGCGCTCGTTGCGGCGGTCAAAATTGTCGTTCCGACCACGGTTGCCGCGGTAATCGTCGCGGCGTGGAGGGTGGTTAGAGCGTGGAACCCTTGCTGCTTCTTCGACGATTATCTTTTTAGCATCGTCAGCGTCCGCGTATTTCTTAGCGGTGGCCAAGAGCGCTGTGACTGACTCAGGTCTTTTCCGGAGGAGCTTGTCTCTTAGGGCGTCGTGGAAGCGGAGGCCGGTGACGAAAGCCTCGATTGCTTCGTTGTCGGAGATTGATGGGACCTTGATGCGCATCTCCGAGAAACGCCGAACGTATTCGCGCAGTGGTTCGTCTTTCCGATCTCGGATCCGTTGTAGATCGTACTTGTTGCTGGGTTGTTCACAAGTAGCGATGAAATTGTCGATGAAGGCCTGCTTGAGCTCCTGCCAAGAGTCAAAATAGTTCGCCGGCAAGCTGACTAGCCATTGGTGACCTGCATGACCAACGGCGACTGAGAAGTAGTTAGACATAATGTGCTCGTCAGCCATGGCTGATCGGCACGCGGTTTCGTAGAGCATGACCCATAATTCGGGGTTTTTCTTGCCGTCGTACTTCTGAAGTTTCTCGAGCTTGAAATTCTTGGGCCATATGACTTGGCGAAGGTGTGGAGTGAACTGCTTTAGACCCGGTGGGCCGTGGGTGGTGTCATACTCCATACGGCGATAGCTTTCATGGGATGCACGATCGTTGGCTCTTTGGTTGATGCGAGCATGCAGATCACGTCCACCGAGGTAATGGCAAAGATCGTTATTGCCGTCGCGGCGATCTCGATTGCCATCTGGACTAGCCCTACGACCGTGGTTATCACGGCGATTGTCGCGGTTATCTCGGCGGTTGTCACCTCGAACATCGTGACGGTTATCCTCTCGGCGACGGTTTTCGTCCCGACCACCATCATGACCACCGTTTCCGCCTTGACGATTGTCCGACGGGTCGTTGTTGCGCGAGCCACGTCGGTTGAGCGGCTATGAGCGACTTGAGTATTGGCGGCTGTGGCTTGATTCCACTGAAACGGATGGGGCCCGGGCTTGATTCATCTCTGCGGTCTGAGCCATAGCAGCCGTTAGATAAGCTTGTATGTCATCACGGACTGCTTGGGTTTCTGGAGTGTTGGGCAGCCGCTGCATTGTCGCCATGGCAACGGCTACGTTGGCGCTTGGGGTCTTGAAGACTTGTTTGTCCCCCACCCTGTCGAAAGCATTGTTGAGGTCGCGCGGTTGGATCCTTATGCGCCGTGCCTCCTGGTCTGCTTCAGCTTCGATTTGCCGGCGATTAAACTGGTCAATGTTGCGTGCTTCGCGTGTAGTCTTTTCTTGTTCTGTTTCGCCAACTGCTGGCGGCTCGTCGTTGCTGACAACATGGATCAAATCCCCTCGTCTTGGCGGGAAAGACGGAAATTGGGGGAAACCCGGGGCGTGGTCTGGTAGATCCAGATCGTATTTGATGCCTTCATCTTTGTGACGCTGAAGCTCGGTGTGGACAGATGCGTTGGATGCGATGCCGGATGAGGAGCTGGAGTCACCCTCTCGGACTGTGTGGACAGATCCTTCTTGATAATCTTCAATCCGGACCATGTTGACGATGTTGCATGGCTTCGGACGAGATCGGTGTATAGGACATAGATCCGAGCGGCGTCGTAGGTTGTACACATAGCTGAAGGCGGCGTTTCGCAGGCCGTAGGGCTAGACCTGGTGGTTCTCCGTCGGGACTTCGTACTCGCAGAGTCGGAGGCCCGTCGTGAAGGCTGGCTGGCGACGAGCGGAGCGCCCCTCAGGAGTAGATACGACCACAAGATCTGTTCCAAGCCGTGTAGGATGACTGGCCCGAGCTGGTCGGATAGATCTATTGTGGGGAGCTGTTACCTGCTCGTTAGGTTGGCTTTGAATCGTACTTACCAGAGCTAGGGTTTCAGCGAGTTTGATGCCAACCCGATCGATGAAGTCGAGCAGGTCGGTGTCGTCGATCTGCTTCCCTCCGTAGCGGGGAAGCGGATGACGGGTCGTCGGCGTGGCTGTAGGCGTGGTCGGAGCCAGATGTACCGTGGTCGGAGCCAGATCCATCATGATCAGAGCCGTGTTCGTCGTGGTCAGAGCCGTGTTCACCGTGGTCGGAGCCGTGTTCACCGTGGTCGGAGCCGCGTTCACCGTGGTCGGAGCCGTAGCCGATGCAGGTGAAGTAGTTGTCGGTGCGGGTTGAATACACGCCTCGGTCATGGTGATGGAGACGTCAGGGCCGGTGGTCCAAGTGATCTGGCCGATGGTGAACGTGAGGCCGTTGGGCGTAGCCATGGAGCCGGAGATGATGACCATCTTGTTTGCTTGGAGAGCAGTACGCACACCCCCTACCTGGCGCGCCACTGTCGACGAAATATGGTCGGCAGTCTACCTAGGGGTATGCCCAAGGTAGTAGATTATCGGTAGACAGGTGCGCAAGCCCCAAACGAGATGGTGACGCAAGATAGACACGAGGTTTTATCCAGGTTCGGCCGCCAAAAAGGCGTAATACCTACGTCCTGCGTCTGATTTGTATTGCTGTATGTCAATGAGAGATGTTCTTTAGAGGGGTCCCCTGCCCGCCTTATATAGTCCGGGGGGCAGGGTTACAGATCTAGAAACTAATCCTAGTCAGTTACAATTGCCATATGTGGCCGGATAAGGATTCCTATTCTAACCGACCAGGATCCTGCTTGGTCGCCAAATCTGTCTTGATTCCTTGTGCGGGACTCCGATCAGGTTAACTGGGCCGCACGTCATCTTTCGGGTGGACTGAACCCATCGATCCGGGCCAGCCCAAGCTTAGCCGTAAGGGTATAGGGGTTAATACCCCCACAACGCCCGGTCAGCCGCAACCACCGCCGAACTGCGCCCGCTCCTCGCGCATCGTGGGCGCGTCGCCCGCTCCTCGGCCTTGATTTAAAGGAGCCAGACCCCCCACGCGCACCCGGCTGCTCCCCGCTCTCGTCTTCGTGCTCGCCAAGCACCTAGGAAGCCCGTAACCGCCACAGCTGAAGGTCACCTGGATCCGCCATCGCCGAGCTCGAAACCTCCGCGCGAGCAGTCGACTCCGAGCCGCCCCCGTCTCCATTTCACCCTTGGTGAGCTTCGCCTTGTTCCCCTATCTCTCCCGGTACCGTTATTTTCCTTTTTCTTGGCTTCTTGAGCCCTGGCCGCGAGCTCCGCAAGCCGTCACCGCCGGCCATGGTGGCCACCGCGCTACCCACTATTCCCAGCCGCCGTATCGGCATGGTCGAGACCCCATTCCTCCCCCGCATCCCCCGGTGCGCTCGGATTTCCGTTTGGTGAACCCTAGCCCCTAACCGCGCGCGACCAAGACCTCCACACCGCCGGCAATGGCGCCTCACCGCCAGCGTCACTATGGTCGGCCGGAATTCTCTCTCTCCCTCCCCAGGTCTAATCCGAGCCCTCCATCCATGATCCGACGGCCGAGATCAGCCGATACCCCTTCGCATGGCTGTTTTGTAAAAGAGACCATGGACTTTTCTAAGTCCTAACCCGCAGTCCAAGACGTAGTTCCCCGAATGCGCAATCTCGTTTGGAAAGCGTAAACTTCACGGTTTAAGTCAAAAATACGTTTTCAGTATTTACAGAAATGCCATTTGAACTGTTTCGCTTATAAAATTGTCGTTTTAGCTCCGATTGATCCATTCAAATCGTGTTAGCTTCGTAATTTCATAAGCTACATGTTGGAACTACTGTTAGTCAAGTTTGGAACTTTTTAATTTCATGATTAGATTTAATTAAATATATGGCTATAGGAAAACCCGTTTAAATCATAACTTTCGCATTTTAGCTCCGTTTTTCGTGAACTTCGCGTTGACGTGATCGTAGCGAGACGTAGATTATGTTTACAAACACTTTATCTTGTTTTCAATACTGTTGGTGTATTGTTCTAATTATAGGAATGTTTGCTTTGCATGAATGCTTTTGGAATGTGTATGTTGCTGTGTTGGTCGCGTTTAGACGGTGAGGAAAACGTTGGAGACCAAGAACTCTTCGACGACCAGCAGGACCAGCACAAGTTTGTGAACCAAGGCGAGTATAGCATGGGCCTTCCTTGATATCCTATTTCACTTTAATCAATTACTCATTTGCATGTGTCTAATTTTGATACCCGTAAGGACATCCTAGTGATTGTTTATCTTGTTCCTTGTCTCCTATGGGTTAAATGCATATGGGTAGATTGCTAGCGCTCTAACTGAACTTGATATACATGATGATGAATGATACTATGGAACTAAGAGTTTAACATGATTCATAACAACGGTTCCATAGGGCGAAGGTGCAAATGACTTTTGTTCATGTTGCTCCTAGCTCTCCATAAGGACTTATCTGTCGGCAAAAGCTGGGACTGACAGTGCAACCGGGAGAGTCATATGGCTCTGACTTTAGCTCAGTAATAGGATCTTTCCTAGCTAGTTAGAGGTTACCTTTTTGGCGCAAATGGGGCTTGCCACGTTGGGTATAGGGCTGCCTCTGTTCCTATGAGTATAGCCGCGATGGATATGTGCCATAGGAAAGGGGGGTTCCTACATCTACCTGCCAAGGAAACCTAGCGGCCCTAACTTGTTAGGGAAACCTATGAAATGGCTTCATAGTGTACCCTACCCGCTCACCTTGGTAGTGACATGGGAGTAATTAACCCGGGCATATGGGGATCACGACTCGTGGTGAATGTGCACCACCACTGCAGAGGGTAACAAATTGTTATAACAGTCGTGCTCACGGTCACGAGCAGCCCAGAAAACTCACAGAATAACTGGTTACTTGTTGATGATCATTTAAGTTGTTCTATGATGATATACGATACACTTTACACTGATATATGTTCTTATGGGATTAAATGGGAGCTTAAGCATAACTTGATAATACCTGAGAATAAAAGCTTGACTTACTAAAAATGCTAACTGCAGTAAACCAGTGTCAACCTTTTGAGCTTCATAACCCCATGTTAGCTTGTTAAGTACGGGATGTACTTACGCTTGTTTATTTTCTTTATTTGGATAAAAATCCCAGATGGGTAACAGATGACAACGGGTATGAGGATTTCCCAGAGGATTTTTAGGCTTGTGGTCAACCAGTTGACCTTCCCTGTGATGGTGTTCCATGAGAGTGTTATCCTTTACTATTCCGCTGTGTTGTGTAAGACTACTTAATGTTATTATTTGTGATGTAAGAGACACCGTGATGATACTTTGTATGATTTGTCGACTTGTGTGTGTGACTGATTCCTGGGCACACATGAGTATTGTGCATTCAATTTTATCCTTAAAATTGGGTGTGACAAATTGGTATCAGAGCCGTGTTGGCTGTAGGACGCAAGCCTAGTTAGAAAACGGTCGTTTTAGCATCTTTGCTCCTCTGGTTTCTTGCTTACTGTCTTATTCTTGTTATTTTATTAAAACATTTATGCTTTTCATACCTTAATCTATTATATAAAATTGTTGATTCTAATTCTATCTCACTTTAAATCTATAGATGTCTCATAATCCGAAGACTGCTCGACTTAGCACCGCCGGCTATCGTGCCATGTTCACACCGCATGCCCCACAGGCGGAGAGGGAGATTGTGATCATCTCCAACGACAAGGAGATGGCTACACTGACGCCTACACCTGCTCCTACACTAGTCGCCGTGCCCGTCTATCCTGTTGTAGCTACACCTGAGGAGTCGACGGCTACTTCCCCTACACCTGCACCCTCCCCAGCTGTCCCTGTGGACGACGAGGAGATTGGCTGGAAGTGCAAGTACTACTTCAAGCCAGCTCCAGAGACAGCCTACTACCACACTCTCCTCACTCACGTGCTGGACGACTACTACCCCGACTTGCACGCCTCCATCAGCTACCACTGCACCGAGTACCAGCATCCATTGGAGGCTACCTTCTGGAAGGTAGAGCTGGTGGTCACCGCTTGGAATGATATCAAGAATGGACATGAGGTGGAGACAGTCCACTGTGCCCCTGCCAGGAGAGCCCATGCTTTGGATGGCATGGAGGATGCCGCACAGAATGCCTACATCCACTACCATGGTCGTCGCTTTGAGGCCATGAGGGAGGATCGCTTCAGGTTCCTTCCTCGAAATGATCATGAGGGTGTTTGGCAGGTTTTGGCTCCACCAGAGAATGACCCAACTCTAGAGGCAACGGTGCAGCATGTCCACACTATGCAGGGAGTGGATGAGGAAGTCAAAGGAGAACTGCGTGCATCTCAGAGGGCGCAGAGACGTCTTCAGAAACAAGTGGATGAACTTCGAGCACAACTTGGACAGCCTTCCATCTACAAGAAGAAACGCCGATCCTTCACCATGATTGACACCGCTCCATAGGTGTTAGGTACCTTGATCTAGATTACCACGTCGTTAGTTCGTGTTCTTATTTAGTCTTGTTGGTCTTGTGAACTTGGTTGATTAGATGTTTAATTTGTGAACTTGGTTGATTTGATATTTTGCTTGATTGCTCGAAGTTTGTGGGCATGTCCACAACTTCCTTAGATTGGAACTTTTAGTTAGAATGAAATCTTAATGCAGATGTTTCGCTTTACCTTGTCTCTGCTGTGCTGATTTCTGGAGCAGCCTGTGTTCTTTATCTGGTATCTCGAAATCTGGGATGATAAAAATTCTAAAATTTTTGTGGAGATAACTAGACCTCTGTATCTTTCAAATGTCTCTGGAATCACGTCAATAGCTGTTCAGGTTTGGGAGATCTAGCTGACACAAGTTGATGTTTCTGAGCTGTCTGGAACTCAGAACAGTTTCGGTTTAGCTCTACTTTTGACTATGTGTGAGTCCGA
>NW_027098199.1:0-29959 GCF_019320115.1 Miscanthus floridulus
ACGGTGCCGTCGAGCAGCGCGCCCGCGTTGCGCGCCACGAAGCGGACGAGCAGGTCGAGGTAGCGGTCGCCGGTGACCGGAGATGCCGGCGACCCCGCGCGGGCGTGCCCATCGGGATCGGGGCTAGGGTTTGGGGGTGGGAGCGCGCCGGCGCATCCGCGAGCGGCGGGCGCGGGAGGAGGGGGAGAGGAGGTGGAGGGTGGAGGCGGGGGAAGGAGGATGCAAGCGGACACCGCCGGGTGGTACGTATGATTGGGGGACACGCGGGCTAGCTGCGGTGTGATACTGTGATGTTGGAGAGGGAACGGAAGGCGACGACTAAGGGGCTGTTTGGTAGAGCTCCGGCTCCAGCGAAAACTGCTCTAGCGGTGGTTTCATCTGAGGAGCAGATTCACTTGGGAAGTCGAATCTGTTTTTTTTTTTTTTTGACCGTTTGGCAAAACAGCTTCTCTTTCTGATGGAATGAGATGAAAGGTCTAAATACCCTTTTTTTTCTTTTTTTCTCTCTTTTATTTCTTTTTATTTCTTTTATTCTTCTCTCTCCTGTATCACCGAAGCACGCAGAGCCGCACAAAGATGAAATGTCTGTATTACCTTTTTTTTCTATTTTTCTATTCTCTTTTCTCTTCTTTTCTTTTCTTTTTTTTTCTTTCCCAACCTTCTACTCACGTGGCCGCGTACGCACCCCATCTCCTTCAACCTCCGGTCTGTGCCTCTGTGGACGCCTCGCAAGTTCGCCACTGCGCCATCGGTGTCGCACTTTCCACCCCGCCCTCCCTCGCCAGCCTCGTCGCTTGCACGCCCCGTAGCCCGGATCTTCACCTGGTCATGCCCCCTCCCCCTAGCCACCTCTTCCTTACCCCTCCTCCCCGCCCGTCTCATCTCTCTCTCCTCATCCTCTCCTAGCTTCTCCATCCCTTCTTCTTCTTCTTCCTCTCTTCGCCTCTCTTCGGTCCTACCCCTTCTCTTTTTTCCCCTCCTCCCTGCTTCCCCTTGCCCCCTGGCCCCCTGGGGCGGAGCCGGGCGAAGCTCGTTTTTTCAGCATCTCCGTTCTCTCTCTCCTCCTCTAGCGGGTTTCCCGCGGCTCCCGACGCGGAGCGATCCATTTTCTAGCGTTTGGTTGGTGAAGCTGCGGAGTGCTCCCGGAGCTGGTCGAGGAGCCATACCAAACTGCCCCTAGCACGGAAACCGAAGCTTGTCAGCTGGCTCGGCTTATGGTTTGGCTGACTTGCTTGGCTCGGCTTGTTACGATAACGACGAGCCGAGCTATGATTTTAGCTCGTTAGCTATAACGAGTCACTTGAGCCGCTCGCGAGCCGCTCGCAAGCTAAATGAGTTACGCTTCCAGAAAAAAAAGTATAAACTTATATTTGTTTTGTATTACTTCATGTCTTGCACCTTATAATTGACTTGGTAACTGATTTAGACCTTAAATTGACTGGTACTGGTCTAGATGTATTTCTTTTTATATTATTATTCTCAAACTTTAGATAAATATAAATATTATATTTTATTTTTCTATACCTTGCTCACGAGCTTAACGACCAGCTCAGCTTTTAACGATCTAATAAGCTGGCTTTCTGGCTCGTTAGGATAATGAGCCGAGCCAAGCTAGCTCATATCTTAACCGAGCCGAGTCGAACCGAAGCTGAGCCAGCTTGTTATCTAGCCTTAGTGACGACGCAGATGTGCGAAGCAACCGCGGTTTGCGATTGACGGTTTCGTTCTCCAAAGACTTTCCCCGATCGCTCGAGCGTACCGTTTCAACGAAATAATATATCAGCCAGCCCGAATATGACGTTTGGTAGACTGTCTCCAACGGTGTTGGCAAAACCGTTGACCCATCCCCAAAAATATATAGTGCACAATGCTTTTACGGTAAAAAACAACCCTCCAACGGAGTACCCAAACTTGCGTCCTATCTCCGTCCCTTTGCGTCTCCTCCACGCGAGCTGATGTTTGGTCCGAGACCGCGGCGCCTCCACGACGGCGAGGCGAGACCGTGGCGCCGACGGGGAAGCATAGCAGTGGTGGGTGGAGGAGAAGCATAGCACGGCGGCGGCAGTGAGGAGCTCGGCTCTGGCCACGCTCGGCTCCGACAAAGGGTGGCGGTGGGTGGACGCAGCAGTAGGGTCGGGTGGAAGAAGTAGAGCACGACGGCCACCACCACCACCACCACGCACCACTGGCCGCCACCGGCCGGATCCGGGAGAGGGAGAGCCGGATCTAGGAGAGGGAGAGCCGGGAGAGGGAGGGCCGGATCTAGCCAGGGAAGAAGAAGAGGAGGGAGGGCCAGATCCAGCTGGGGGTGCTCCTCAGCGTGGCCCCGGCGTAGGGCTCCTCGGCTCGGGGCCACGGACGGCGCGGGCTGGCGGCCATGGTGACTTCTCCGAGCACGGCTAGGGCATGCGGGCACCCGCTCGCCGGAGCTCTCGGGCGTGACCTCGCCGGAGCAGCCATGGCAGAAATATCTCGACAGAAATATCTGGGGCCAGGAGGGAGGGCCAGATCCGGCTGGGGAAGAAGAAGGGAAGGGAGGTCCGGATCCGGCCGGGGAAGAAGAAGGGGAAGGAGCGCTGGGGAATAAGAGGGGGGAGGGGAGGGGCGCCGGCGGCAGGGAGAGGCGGGGTGCTCGAGAGTGGAGGGGACGGCGCGAACGCGGTGAGGCTAGGGCTGGAGCTCGCCCGCACGGTGGCGCCCGGGGCCGGACCACGCACGGATCTAGGACCGCTCCCCCCCGGTGATGAGCAGCGCCGCCGGTGATGAGTAGCGTCGCGGCCGGGGAAGAGAAGGTCGTCAGGGTCCGGCTCCACCCAGCTCACGTTGTCCTCCCTGCCTCCGCCTCCGCCGCCGGCGTACGGCTTGCGCGCAGCGTGAGGAGCAGGCGGTGCTCCAGCCCGCCCGCCACGCTGCCAAGCCGAGGGAGAGGGAGAGAGAGAAAGGAGAGGCGGGAGGGGAGGGGCACGGACGGGAGCCACGGCGCGGGCGGAGGCGCGGGGGTTGGGAGAGAGAGACGGAGGAGGCGATGTGGGCTGTTGGAGAGGGACGATTTTGGGTCTGAGACCTATTTACTGTATAGAACTCAATTTCTGAAATGGGTCGCTGATTTAGGTACGCATCGTTGGAGATAGTCTTAGGGCTTAATTAACGGACGGGGATCACGCGGGGCACGGGCACCACGGTGTCGTCTGGCTCTGGTGTGGGTTTGGCCGTGTTTTGCAGTTTCTGGCGATGGCATTGATGTGCGTGCGCGGTTACGGCTCGGCTGTGCGCGCGTTGGCGTTTTTTTGTTGCGGCCTGCAACGAGTGAACCGGGAATTTGTAGGACCTATTTAAATGCACGAATTTTACAGAAATCGTATAATAATTTTATAGAAACCAATTCAATTAATCCCCCCCCCCCCCCCGCGTAATCCAAACATGCCCTAGTGCGGTGGCTGGAGGCATGGAGAGTTTTCTGGGTCTATATATGTCTTGTTCGCTTTGATTGATAAGCTATGACAGAAAATACTATTGACTGATTTATTGGTCCCGTTCGGCTTACCTTATAATCTACACTATTTAGCTTGTTTTTTTAGTTAGAACAATGTTTTTCTCTCACAATAATTCAGTCAGAATTATGTTTTCAGCTAATTTCAGCTAAGTTTCAGCAAACCAGAGCTATTACGAGAAAAAATACTATTCGTTCGTTGAAAAATACCAGACGAACCAAGAGTGCGATAGACCAGACGCGGAAGATCTGGCGTCAGGGGTGGAGCGCGGAGCGCCAGCGCCGTCGTCCAATTCCTAGCCCTGGCCTGGCTACTCCTGGCCGGTGAAATATTCCTTTTAACAGTCTGTGTCAGTGGCTATGACCATGCGCTGTCAAGATTTGGCGTTTGCTCCCTCCAAGTGCGTCTTCAGCAATCAGAACCGGTGTTTGCACAATACTGTATGCTTACGAAATAGGGAATGGTGCAGACATCGGCGCATCGCAGCCTCACCTAGTCACATTAATGCTAGCCCACATGCCCTCGTCCGGGGAAAAAACTGTTTCATTGGAGTAGAGTACACTGATAGATGCAGGCATGCAGAGCGACACGTTAACATCATAACATGGTCACATGGATGCCTCAGGTCTATGGGTCCTTTTATTTATATTTTGAGACAACCAAATGTCAACTTGAATACTTGATCGTTGGAGGTACGCGATAAACTGCTAATCCCGGGTATCCAAGGAAGTAGGGAGATGCCCTTTATTCTTGCTTTTTAAGGTACTCAGTCCATCTATAAAAAAACAGATTTATGTAGATCAAATTTTTAAGTCTGTAAAACAATATATCAATAATATTTATATCTTTAAATAATTTTATTATAAGAATATATTTAATAATTAATCTAATTATACTTATTATGTATTTTTTATCGAGAAATGAGAATGACACTTTTTGTGTAACGGAGAGAATAGACCAGAGTCTGTAGAGCCGCTCCGACTATGATCGCCGCCACCATCAGAGCTGGAGCCGAGACAGGAGCACCAAACAACTCCATTCCGTATATGAAAATAACTCTAGCTTCTCCTTCGTGAAAATGAGTCTAGCTTATTCCGCGCCGGAGTACCAAGCAGGCCCTTAAGCAGCAAGAAGGATCTGAAATTTATTGGACCAAATTGTAGCTACTCATTAGTGGACCAAAAAGGCAATCGATATGCCCATGGGCTCGGAAGTCGATCGGAGGGAGTCGAGGACTCAAAATGGCGTTCATGGACTGAGCCTTTGGGTCTGACTTATATTTTCGGAATTTCTAATATCAGCCGGATGTTGCCCCCCCCCCCCCCCCCCCCCCCCCCCCCCCCCCCCAAAAAAAATATCAGCCGGATGTTTTTCTTAACCAGTCGAATGATTATTTTGTTTTCACTCGAAGTTTTGGATGGTCAGGATTTTTATGATGCGTGTAGCCTTTATCATATTGAGATTTTTATGGTTATATGTGGGCCTAACTAGCAAAAATGTCCGCACGTTATGATGGTTTTTTTTTTCACTCTTAAGTTGTTAACACCTTCTTCGGTCCTCACGTTCACAGTTCTGTCATCTTTGAATCCATCGATGACAATATGTATCGACACCCTAAACGACGATATGTATTGATACCATGAAGCATTTTACAAACACACGGGTTAGTCGTCCATCTTCACCAGAATAGTCGTGCACCGGCCACGGGTGGTTCTCCATTGCACGGGGCGTGTGCGGCCGTTGTGGCCCATAGAGTCCAGGGCTCTCGGTGTATGCATAGCTGGTGGGGCTCGGAACCTATGCGGGTTACGCGGCATTGTGAGGGTGCAAAGCTGACAAGGCGCGGGCATAGTGCAGTGCACAGGGCCGATATAACGGACTTTGAGGAGCGGCTGCGAAGGCGAGTGGGGCACGTTGCTAGTGAAACGCGCGAGGCTAATGAGCTAGGCGCGTGGGTAGGCTTGGGAAAAAATTGAGACAAAGAAAAAAATGATAGGAACTGTGGACTGTCTAAAAAACCGGTAAAACACGATGGAGTCGAGCGAAGCGGGGAACAAACCGAGTTAGATAGAAGCGACAGAAGAGAATTATTACGACATAAATTCTGGCTCTTTAATATTAAGGTGTGTGTGTGTGTGTATATATATATATATTATATTGTTAGTTGTGTTTCTATTTCTATTTTCATGGTTATTATTTAGAACATGGAAAAAGGAAAAAATCATGAGAAATCTAAAAACGAGTTTGTAACAAAGAAATATAGGAACCATCCAAACAGGAAGGGACAAGGGAAAGAGAGAACGTATGCTCTCTGCTCTATACGAGGCCAGTCAATAAATAGGAAAAAACACATGCTCTTGAATATATTCATTATTTTTTATTTTTATTGTTATTTGTCTTTCTATTTCTATTTTCATTCATATTCATATTTATTTCTTGAACATGGAAAAAGGAAAAAATCATGAGAAATTTAAACACGAGTTTATAACAAAGAAATAGAGGAACCGACCGGACATGATACGATAATGGAAAGGGAGAACAAAAAAATATATAAAAAGAGAGAACGTGTGCTCTGTCCTCTCTACGGGACCAGCCAATAAATAGAAAAAAAGAACATGCTCTTGAAGGGAAAGAAATCGGAACGTACAGAAAAAGGCATCCAGATTGGACTCCGTTACGTACATTGATAGGAGACGGAGCCGATGTGAGGATGCATTCGTGACTCGGGAGAGAAAAAAAAGATGGGCGGACGAAAAATTGTTGGGGAGAAATTTTGTCTGTTTAATAAATATATATTAGGTATCGGTATAGATGTGTCTTCCTTGTCCATGTCTTCACTTTCAATCCACGTGAAGACATTTTTATATACTGTGATTGGGGGAATGAGTAGCTAATAACAGGCTATTTTACTTCCAATTGTATTTTTTGGACAGATTGACAGTTGACTAAAAATTAGGAAAAGGAAAATAGTAAAAGTCGAAAATTGATAACAACTAATTGTGGTCCAACCAATTACATGTGTCCCATCAATTTTATACTCTTCATTCTCCTTCCGGCGACCAAGACAAAAGGTTAAGGGGGCGTTTGGAATAAAGGATTTTTGAAAGAAAATCGTAGGTGGTAACAGCTAAAGGTTCAGGCTTTGTGTTACATTGTGGTGTACAGGTTGTCGCCAGATGGGTTATTGCGGTACTTAAGCTCCCTTTGGCACGGCTCATCCAAAACGACTTCACCGGTGAAGCCAAAGCCGGTGAAGCCAGAAAAACTGGTTTTTTTCGGCTTCTAGTTCATTTTAACCCCGACTTACAAAACAACTTCACGCTACAGTGCCTCGATTTGCGCAAAATAGATGAAGCCGAAGCCGGCATAACCGTGCCAAAGAGGCCCTTAGTATAGATGAGATTTAAAATTAAAGATAAATGCATTCGAGGAGGCGCCAGTTTCAACTGTCTTTCGCCATGGATCACTAGAAGTACAGAGTATGATTAAAAATTTAAACAAAAGAGTGTGAGCATGCGACATTTTAACAAGGAGAAACATGACATTTTTTTTCTGAAATTTGTCAAAGCAAATCATAACAACAGCGTAACAGAAAAAAGGCTGGGAAACATATACTCTCCAATTCACAAATTCTCTCCGCTAAACGCCATGCAAACTAAGATGGAAGATCTGCTTCCAATTCTATACCAAAATTGTTGTGGGTTGTGACCATATATATATACTTCTAGTCCCTCTCTTGCTCCTGTTGATACATAGTACAAGTATATATAGTGTGATATATAAAAGTACTATAAAAGTTGCAGAAGGCACTCGCCAGGAAATGGAATTGCAGTGCTGCATCCTGAATGTAACCGGGTTGCTCACGAACAAACGCCATTGGCAACTGGCTGCCCTGGCCTCGTCATCGAGAAGGACGGGTCGAGCCATCCTTCCTTCTTGGCGCGCTCGACGCAGCAGCCGAGCTGCTTCGCGGCGTCAGGCACGTCGAGTGCGAGGTCGTCGACGCAGTCGGCCACCCTGTTGAAGCCCTTGGTCATCTGGTTCGGCGTGATCAGACCGCGGCCGTAGCACTCGCTGAGGAGCTCCCAGAGCCGCTCGTCTTTGCCCCGCTTTTCGATGGTCGCCACCAGCGCCTTCTTCACCACCTCGTGGTGGAAGAAGGGCATGCCGATATCCATGATGCATCGGCACGCCTCCCGGATGTCGCCGCCGCAGTCGTACTCCTGCAGCAGCTTGCCGATCTTGTCCTTCACCTCGTCCAGCTCCCAGCCTGCCTTGCCGCTGCCGCCGCCGCCCCAGCACCGCAGGATCCGCTCCGCGGAGAGCTTCGCGCCGAGCAGCGATTGGGCGTTCCGGAGCGCCAGCATGCCGGTGGAGCCATCCGCCTTGACGCGGCTGGCATCCTCCTCCATTGCCTCCAGGTCCGACGGCGCGATCACCTCGTCAACCACGGACCTAGCAAAGAACATGGTCAGGTCCTCGACTATGGTCGGGTTGTCCAGCGCGGCGTCCTCGGCGGCCTCGATAAGGAGGTGGAACCCTGCCACGACGTCCTCCGGCGGCATGCAGAGCGAGGAGAGCAGCACCGACGCCATCTCCTTCTCGCGGCTCTTCCGGTCCATCGCGGCGTTGACCAGCTTCTGGACGAAGATGGCATTGAAGGAGGGACAGCACGAGTAGTTCTCTGCCTCCAACCAGCTCAAGACCTCGATGATGTCGCCGGTCAAGAAGTACTCCTTTATGATCAAAATGGCCTTCGCCTTGAACTGCCGCACCGCCGCGTCGTCGACCTCGCTGCTCTTCTTCGGCTCCGGTGGCAACGGTTTCAAGCACGACTCGCACAGCCAGCCCTCCGACGAAGCCTTATGGATCACCGATTTCACAATGCACCTCGCATTCGGCACGTCAAGCGTCAGATCGTCTAGAGAGTCGATCAAACGGTCGAACCCTTTAGCGATCTGGCTCTCGTTGATAACCCCTTCCTCCGACGCCGACTTGAGGAGGTCCAGGATGTGGCCCTCGGACGCACCGCCGCGCTCCACGGCGAGAACGAGCGCGCGCTTGACGACGTCGTGGTGAAAGAAGGGGATCTTGAGGTCCCTGATGCACCGCAAGGCCTCGCTCCTATCGCCGGCGGCGAGGTACTCCTCCAGGATGTCGGATATCTTGGCCTTGGCCTCCTCCACCGTGATCCGCTTGCTGCCGCCCCACCTCTGCAGGACGATCTCGCCGTGGTGCGGCACGGACAGGTAGCTCTTCTCCGCCCTGCGGAGGACCTCGGCGCCCTTGCACCCGTCGGGCAAGCACGCGCTCTGCTTGGCCAGGAACGCCGGCGGCAGCATGTCGTCGACGACTGCGCGGGCGACGAACACGGCGAGGATGTCGACGGCGTCGGGCGTGTCGACGGACAGGTCGTCGCAGGACTCGGTGAGCTTGCAGAAGCCCTTGCAGAGCTGCGGGCGGTCGACGACGTCGCCGTAGAGCGAGGACAGCAGCACGGCCGCCATCTCCTTCTCCCTGTCGTGGCGGTCCATTGCCACGGACACCAGCTTCTTGACGAAGTAGTAGTGGTAGCACGGCACGTGGAGCTCCCGCAGTTCGTTCGCCGTCGCGGCGACGTCGTCCGTGGAGAAGTACTCCTCCACGATCGTGGTGGCCTTCCTCTTGAACTGAAGGAATTCTTCAGAAGAAAGCGTCGGGCTCTGCTGGACCATTTCCTCGGGGTCGTCAAAACGCAGAGGAAATCAAGCATTAACACGTCGACTGCGCCAAACACCGGCTTAGTTACCTCGGTGGCGCAGCATTTGAGCGGCGCCTGGTGTTCCTGAGGCCGTGGAACAATGCAGTCGTGGTCGTACTCCATGGGGACCCTCCGCAACTCCTCTATGGCATCCGACCGAGAGCTGTAGGCAGCAGACGTCCCCTGCAATCAGCTGCAGACTGCAGGGGGCTTTCCTGTCATGAGTTCGAGAGATTCAAAGCATGGAGCAGCACCGGAGCTTATTCGAGACGGTCACCGAGATGATCGAGGGGCTCCCTTGTTTTTACTGGAGTTATTTCTCTTCTTGGCGACAGCTCTAACTCAGGGAGCGATTGAGAGAGAGCTGTGAGGAGCCAATGCATCAGATCGAATGGTTTTTATGTGCTTGAGCCTCGCAGTCAGCGTAGGAAGAAAGGGGCAAAGGCTGTAAGAGGTCTAGACGCGCCACGTCATCTATGGACCTTGTCACTGCATGGTGAGCACGGGTGCAGAGATACGGCGCACAGGCTTTGCGGTGTACCAAGGATTAGTGGACGTAGAGCATGCGCATATGGCGCTAGGTAACTGGAGCCGATGAACCGGGTCCTGGCCCTGGAGACCCGGGCAAGAGGTGAATACTTTTTGGTCCTAATCCTAAACATAGAAAACTGCAGAACCCAAGCCGACCGTCCAGAGTTTTAGATGCGATGAATAGGAGGAAGTGCATGCATGCCGCGTACGTGGGGAGATTTGCGTCGAGCGCGGATAGCTTCGTGAGTTCAACGGACTTGATCAGTCTTCTTGTGGCAAGGCTCTGCTTCTGGCTCCTCCAGAAAAAAATGGCTTCTTTAGTAACCAAAATTGTTTATAGAAATATTTAGCAAAACAACTTCTCATCATATTATTCAGAATTAAGGGCAAAAGAGATTGTCCATCGTGCTCTTGTGCATTTAATTTAGTTATATACACTGATAAGAAACTATTAAAACACACCATTAATATGCCCGTGTTAACGCACATGCAAATTAAAACAACAAAAAAATTAGACATACAAATTAAAAACAACCAAAGTATGAGCTGACAAAACTTAAATTTCATTAAAAAATAAAACCAAAACCCATGTCTTGATACATGAAAAATATTTTACAAATCGGTAACCTCTGAAACTTTATAGCCAGCTTTTTCATTCCAATTGTTTCCTTTTTCAACAATTACATTGTGGTGTTGATATCAGCGAACAAATGTGAGAACACGAGACAATGGCAAGGTGACAAAATGCTTAAAATGTAACATGCTCCCAAGAACGCTAGAATTTTATAACAGTGAGGTTCGCAAGACCTGCTCTCTTTTCTACATCTAACCTTCAGTTTCCAGGACATGAACAAAAAGTTAGCATGAGCGATGGCCTTATTCGGCTGGCTGGAAAAACGACTGATGATGATGCTGATGTTGATTTATTGTGAGAGAAAAACACTGTTAGCGTGTGTTTAGTTTCTACCCAAAATCCCAAAAAGTGCTACAGTACCCATCACATCGAATCTTGCGATACGTGCATGGAGCATTAAATGTAGATGAAAAAAAAACTAATTGCACAGTTTGGTTGGAAATTACGAGACGAACGTTTTGAGCCTAATTAGTCCATGATTGAACACTATTTATCAAATAAAAACGAAAAAGTGCTACAGTAGCCCAAATTCCAACTTTGTGCCAACTAAACACGCGCTTATTTCGTTGAAACAGTACAACTGATAAGTTCAAACGAATAGGGCCGAAAGAGTAGTGTCCTTCTCTCATACATCTGCCATTACCATCTCACAACTACTAATTAACCAAGTACACACGTACACATGTAGAGGATAAGAATGGCACAAACATACCAGCAAGAGTGATCCTTAGGGCCCGTTCATTTAGACTGATTTCCGAACGGAACACTTCCTGGTGATGGTTAGCCATATGAAATACAACATCGTTCCTGGCCAGATCGGTTCCGGCACTCGATTTCGTGTGAAACAAACGTGCCCAAAGGGGGAGATCGTAGCAAAAACGAGGCAAGAACCTTATTCTCTTAGGCTCAGTTGGGAATTTGGGATTTTATAGGAGTTTTATGGCTATTAAATAAGATGAATAAAATAGTACATGTACAAAGAGATACGAGATGAAAGTTTTATTGGATGAAATGAGTTTTATGAAAATAAAACTTGTCTACACTATTTTCAAAATATAGGAAACCCGGCTAAGACAAGCCTTGCGCAAAATGCACTGTAGTAAAAGACAAATAATTAAGTCATAATAAGTTGTTCGCCATATATTAGAGCTAAATATCAAACACATGTGCTAGGAAAACCATATCTCTGGTAAAAAAAAACGATTGGACAAGGCACGAGGTCAAGTTCTTGCTTTCACCATGGTTATCCATAGAGCAAAAGTAAGATACTTCCTGTCGGGTATCGATATTAGGATACCCGGAGGAAGGAAGTTAACGGCCACGAACGTTAATTCGCTCGAATGGTCTAAGACGTATTTAAGGTCTCACCCGACCCCGAGGGCGCGGGCTTCGTCTCGCCCGACCCTGAGGGCGCGGGCCCCGTCTCGCCAGACCCCTCAGGCGCGGGCTCCGTCTCGCCCGACCACGAGGGCGCGGGCCCCATCTCGCCAGACCCCTCAGTCCGCGGGCTCTGTCTCGCCCGACCCCATGGGCGCGGGCTCCGTCTCGCCAGACCCCTCGGGCGCGGGTTCCGTCTCGCCCGATGAGGGTCCATGCCGCCCCCAACCACTACAGGTCCAAGCGTATGGACCTGGGTCAAGCCTCTGACACCAGAAGGGGTGCGGGCACACCTTGACGTGACCCATGGCCACGACAGGCCACGCCCGGGGGTTCGCATCGCCAACAGTGACGGGTGCGTGAGCGCTGTGCTGCCTAATCCTTGGACGGTCGCTGACAGGCACGTCGGTTCACCACGTCGTCCGCCGGGACGGGATGGAACGTGTAACACCCCGGCTGTTAGTCACGAGTTAAGCAGAGAAATTGAACTTAAGTAGGATATGTCAAGCAATGATTATGATCTCTAGTTCATAATCTGGAAGTAATGATGAAGGTATTGAGGTCAAACCTATGAAAATGAGCCCCAACTTGGACTCGGACAATACACTTTGCTTACAAGTGGACCCTAGTTAGATTAGGCATGAGTAATGTTAAACATGCTTGTTTCATGTACATTACATCAACATGCATCCATCTTGACCAGTGGAAAAGTTTTATGAAGTTTGGAATCAAGAAGTCACATGAGATGATAAGCTATAACCTTGATTGAATTGCTTTATTAAGTAAATGGGAATATGTCATGTTGACCAAACCTTGCTACCTTGCCCAAATGACTCTAATTGAACTCTACAACAAAAGTTATGAGGGTTCATGTTGAGCAAGTGGCCAGAAAATGCTTCAGTAGATCAAAAAGGATAATTTAAGCTTTATCATGATGTTACTTTGACTTGGTTTGGACTGTGGCTTAGACTGTTTGCATGGTAGTGGAACCTAAATAAAAGTTGTAGTTCATGTTATGTAGAACAAACTTTGTTTTTGGACCAAGAGCTAGATTATCTTGTAAGCAAGTCAAACAGAGGCTTGAAGATTGAATCAACTGTTGTCTTAGGCTCCCAGAAATTTTTGTAAGTCCCTGAAGTGATAGCAGCAAGTTAACTTTTTTGCGACATTTTATCGTCCAAATTAATGTGGTAGCTCAATTGGATTCCTTAAAATGAGTTGAATTACCTTTCATGGTGAAAATAATAAATCAAGTCTCATCAAATTTAGAGTTTATTTGGATCTTCAAAAATAGTTTCCAAAACAACAAAAGTTTACTTTGTCACTTAACTGACATTGACATGTCGACATTCCGTGTTCTCCAAATTTTGTTAAGCAACTTGATTTGGTACCAAAATAAAAGTTGGAGTATACATGGTGGAGAAGAGCTTATAAAAAGATGGCACTCATTTGACTTTGTTTTGACCATCAATTTGGATTTTTGTTTGTCGTTGTCAATACGTTGACACTGTCAATTTGGAGCTTAATACATAGCTAATGGAGAGCTCTAATGGACTAGAACCCTAAATAGGAGTTGAAGAGCATCAGGAGAGGAACAACTTTGCTTCAAGCACCATAGCCCAGTTCAGCACGTAATCAGCCCTAACGTGGCCTCCAAAATTGGATGAATCACGTCCGCCACCTGTTCGACCTCGTGCCTGCGTGTCTTCCATGCGCTGGCCGCGCCCCCACCATGGCCAACACACGTCCCACCTCCTTTACTAGCGCCACTGCTGATGGGGAGAGCCCGAGCACACTCCTCCCCATCCCTCACTCGCCTCTCCACTCTCCCAGGCGCTGCTCTCGCTCTCCCTCACCTTTGCTCGCGCGCACGGTCACCATGCTCACCATTACCAGGCCGACCGAGCTCCCACGCCGCTCCTCTACATGTCCTCCTCAGCTCTTGAGGCTAACCCCATCACCCTCACCATTGCATGCCGCACCACCCTAGCCCCTTTCCGAGCGCCGCTGTCGTCGCTCCATAGCTGAAGACGCCGGGCAGCTGGCCTCCTACCGCCATGGTGTCGCGGCTGAGCCTTTGCAGGCCATCATCAATCCAGACATGAGCCCCATGGTCGTGCGCTGGTCCTGCGGCCCCACCGTGCCCCTCCCTCGCCTCCAGCGACGCTCCTCATGGCTGGAGTCAGGCCGACAGAGGCCGTCCTCTGCTCTGTGCGGCGAGGAAGGAGAAGGGAAGGATCTTACACGTAAATAGAAGCTTTTCGAGGGTTTAAAATGTAGATCTCGTGACTCACATGAATAGTGCTGCGAGACTGTGGGTAATTCCAGAAGAGTTTTGGGTCTCTGATGCAAAGTCATTTTCCTTTATTTCATTTATTTGGCTGAAACTTTAGAAAATCATAATAAATTGTAGAAAATTATAAAATAGCAAATGAGGACCTTTTGGAATCCCTATGAGTAGATTTACATAGTAGAGTAATAATATGATATGTGTTAATAGAAGGTTTTTACTGTTTTTTTTATCTATGTTAATTAGGGTTTTCTAGAAAGAAATTCATATATAAAGTTGTGGTGCTCCAATTGCAATAAAATTTTTATGGTAGGATAATTATGCTATATGTATGCTGTGGTAAAAATTTTAGGTTCATTGGATGCAATATGACTGAGTTATTGGTTTATCTTGTTTAAAGTTTGATAAATAGCTTTAAATGGTTTTAAATAAGTTATGATTTTTATAAAGGTGTAAAAATGAAAAATATTGTTCCATTACCTTGGTATGATGTTGTTATGTCATGTTAATACATAATATGGCCATGTGCTTACATAAAATATGGATCTTTAGATTTATCTTGCTCTCACATGTTTTCTTGCTATAGTAATTTGTCTTTTTTGTAGTAATTAAATTATAAAACCTGAGCATGTAAAATTTGTGCAGTAGCCATGTTTTGTCATCATATTTATCTCATAAAAATCTCAGCTCTAAATTCTATGTTTGCAACATCACATATAATTAATATATAAATCATTTATAAAGGATGAATGTGAGCTCACTAGTAAATAATTATATATATGTATATGTTTTGTTATGAAGCTCCTAATGCATGTTGAATAAGTAAAATGCTGCTTGGTTATGTTAGGAGTGCCTTGCAGTGTATGCATGGATTATGTGTGTGCTATCTTGATTAACCCATCAATTAATAACTTCGTGGCATATGTGTTGATTGGGCTGCATGTGTACTTTTTGTGGTGCAATCATTTTCGTGATGATAATGATATTTGCTATAGATGGGATGAATATCAAAGTTGTATCTAACTTTATAATCTAGCTTGTGTTAAATTTTCATGACCATAGGCTTGAAGGTTTAGGAGTTATAGATTTTAGAAGTTTGTTGTCAGGCTTTGCTTATGCTCTGTGTAGGTTTAAAAGATTGATGTGTTTGACCTGTGTACATGTGGAATTACATCTTGGTCATAATATACGAGTTATATTTATTTTCATAAGATTTCTAAATTGTTAAAGATCACACATTTCGGTGGTCTAAATCTCTAGTTATGAGCTTGTGAAGTGGAATGACAGATTCTGTCCCAATCTGGACAGAGATGTCTTCTTTGTGTTATTTGACCTTGTTAGCTATAGAATTATCTTAAGATGATAATAAGAAAGTTATAGATAACTTCATAAGATTTTCATAAAGTTAATAATCATGTTTGTTAGATGAATAGAACTCTAGATATACATTTCTGAAGTTAATGTCAGTTTTCTGTCCTTATCGGTACAGACCTAAGATATTGGCATATTTGATCATGTTAACATATAAGTTAGATTTTGGAATGAATAACAAAGTTATATATAATTTTATTATCTTTGCAGAAAGTCTAAGATCACTTTTATTGAATGATTGTAATTCTAGTTATGGTTGAAACATGCGACTGCTGTACTGTTGTCCAAATTCTATGTATGCAATTAAGTTGATTGCCCATTCTTGATGTTGCTGGTGCATGCTCTAAATTATGTAGCCCTAGTTACTTAGTTGAATGACTTGATCTCTAGTGCTTAAATCAATATGATGTGACTATTCTTCATATTCATGCACTTACATCTTGCATCTCATCTAGGTACGCTAGATGAACCACGTGAAGGACGTGATGTTGGAGCCAAACCTGAAAATGGAGTTTGGTGAATCCAGAAGATGAAAGGACTAAGCAAGTGCTGAGATGGGAGATGCTTGCCAAGCAAGTGTCATCTAACAAATACTGACCTAGTGTTGGATCCTAGGCAAGCCCCAGAGTATTCGAAGTCTCTTATGTTTTTACAAATATCACTTGAGTTCTTTATGTTTGATGCATTAGGTTATAAGAGTTGATTGAAACCACTTGATGCATAGAACTACCTTATCCAGAAATAGACCTTGAACCCTATGTAGGTCCAGGATCAAATGTATGCTTAGCAATGCTTAGACCAGTAGAAGTTAGGTCATTTTCTATCACCTGCGAGATATATGTGGATATCAAAGCACGGTTGGCTATATTTGCTATCGTGGAAATAACCATGTGTTGATAAATAAAGGGAGACTTGGTGGGATTGTGATAGAGAAGCAATAAGGCATGGAGGTCTTGGTGCCTATTTATCCCAATCTATGTCGGTTAAGGACTGATTCGTTGTACATCCTTATGTCATGTTGAACGCATGCCTAGCACTTAGTTGACTGAATAAGTCGTTCCAACCGCGAAGTCGAGTAGCTCAACTCAGACCGGGACTCGATAAGTGAAAGTGCACACACTGGAGGTAGTAAGGATGTACGGGGAGCCAGTGGTGTGAGTCCAAGGGTAGGCCGGACCTGAACTTCCTGATAGACTGGTAGAATCTCTGAGGGTGCGGCGCTGATGAGACCCACGAAGTTGGTTCCTGAGTTATACCAAAGGTGACCTAAGACTACCTTGGCGCAGGTATGTCTGAGTTTGTGTTAGGAATAACTCTCTAGCTGGGTTGGAATCGATTCTAGTCGCCGTCTCTCCCGGATAGTGAGAACTTAACTAAGCAGCGACAACATAGCATTAATTGATGGAATTTGATGGTTATGATGAATATGGAAATGTTACACCGGCTATGGTTACTATTGCATATTACTAAATGATATTCCACATGTTTGGCACAGGTTAGATGTTAATCTAGAGATGAATAGCTATAATTAACTTGGTTACCAAATTATAAAAGGTATAGCTCAACTAGTGGCTTTTATGCAAAATATTGTCAAGCTAGCTCCACCTATAAAGTCTTGCCTACTCCTTGGTGTTACTTTATTTCTGGTTTATGATGGGTAAGTCTAGCTGAGTACATTTGAGTACTCAAGGTTTATCCCACCATGTTGCAGGTGAAGTTCTCGGTCTGCTGAAGATGATGGCTAACCATCGGTGGGCTCGATGACTCTATAGTTATTTCTCATCTATATGCTTTTATCAGAGGATGTCACTTATGCTAGCAATATATTTGGAACTTATATTATGTAATCATTTGAAAGCTATGTTGTTTTCACTAATCGGTTTTGAAACCCAAACTTGTTTTATTAATTGTGAACCCATTTGTAATATTATTTCCGCTGCAACTCTGTGTATGTGATGTGTATTTGCTTAATCATGCGATCTTGGTTATAATGTTCATTTACCGAGGTCCTTCGTGACACTCGGTGAACTACCGGGTTTATATAAGTGAAAGTATGCACGCGTCAACGTGTCAAATGGAAACAACCGTACTTGATCTTGTATAAATTAGGTGGTTTTGTCATAGAATGTCATGAACTGCTAATGACGTCAAGGCATGACACCAGTGGTGAACAGGTCCACGACATGGAGCTATCCCCGTCATTATCTACAGGACCGACGGGACCCGCATAAAGGAGATGAAGGACACCGCGACCCTAGAGGCCTTCTTCTCCCTCACTTTTCTCCTTTTCTCTCTCTGTACCCTGCATCTTCCCCTTCACCTATAAAAGGGGAAGCAGGACGCTCCATGAGAGGGGGCACACGGCTGAACAAGCTCAACAAGACTCAACCCTGTTTGATCTTTTCACCAGACTTGGGACCTTCTCCCTCTCTCGCCTACTATAAACTAGTGCTGGTAATACGAGCAGCAACAGACTTGACGTAGGGATATTCTGTCCAAACCAGTATAAATCCTTGTGTCCTCCGAGCACACCATCCGGGCCAGACGTGCAGATACAAAATTTACTAGCTGGTGATATGAAACATCGACAGTTGGTGCGCCAGGTAGGGGCTTTTGCACGTCTCGACATCCACATCAGGCCTTGGATGGCTAGTCATGGTGTTAGCTGGGTCCTGGGCACGCGCGTGTGCTTCGGGAGCCTAGACTTCATCGTCACGATGGAGGGAGAGTTGGCGCAGGCTCCCGCCGCCATCTAACCTCTCTACTCTACCGGCCTCGACACGATCGTCGAGGTGCTTAAGGAGCTGTAGCTGCACGTGCCGGAGGCCCATGTCCCCAGGAGCGACTGGCTCCTTGGCTTCGATTATGGGAGGCTAGAGCACTAGCTCGACGCCTTCCTAGGACCTCGACCATCCTGGGAGGACCTACGCTGCCTCACCTTCTCGTTCGCCAACATCATGATATAGCTTGCTGGAGGGAAACTGCTCTCTCCAGAATACCTCATCTGGAGCGCCCCGATAGCGTTCCTATTTGGTCTATGCAACGCCGCAAGGACCATTGGTCACCTCACAGTACAACACATGTGCCTGTCCCCCTCGGATGATGAATTCATGGGTATGACGGAATACATCACGGAATCTTTCCACGACCTTCTCGTGGGAGATTTAGAGTCACTCTCTAACTCTGACTCCAGTAGGGGAAGCCATGATCCCTCGTGAGAATGTTTTATGGTAGATACCCCTGAGGGACACGTCAAAAGCATCTATGAGGGAGGGCTACCCCACCAAACGACCTCGACGATGAGGTCAAGGAAGATGCAGGGGCCCTTCCTCGCATGTGGGTGGAACAGCTAAGGGCATGGCACTAGGAGCTCGATGGTGCATGACTCCAACTCAAGCAGGAGCGCACGGAGCTCAAGCACCGCGAAGACAGTGGGCTTCCACGTGCCATGGCCCATGACATGAACTGAAGGATCATCAAAGATGATGGAGCCAGAACATCGCTGCCACAGTGGCCTTGCTCTAAGGGCTCTAGAGCCTAAGACACCCGATGATCATTGGGCCCATCGCGAGATCTGCACACTACTCGAGCATGTAGCGGTGTAGCAGGTAGAGAGCTCGCTGTCTTGGTGATGCGAGCTAGAAGTGACGAGATGCTAGCAGTGTACGGAACGCCAGCCCGGTGCATGAGCGTCTTAGCCTCCACCATGACACACGTAACACCTTGGATGCCCGTAGGTGTGGGCGAAGTGACAAGAGAGAGGAAGCCAGTCGTGGCTACCACCCTTGTCACGGTGGATGCTACGATAGCGGCGAGGACCGTACCCCAAGCCCTGACCTACCGGGACCTCAGGCCTTCGGCCAGCACATCCTCAACATTGGCTTCCCACCATGGTACCGATCGTCGACCAACATCCTGAAATACTCCAGGGAAATGAACCCCGTACTATGGCTCAAGGATTACCGCCTTGCCTGTCAAGCTGGTGGAGTGGATAGTGATAGTTTCATTATCCGCTACCTCCCATTATTCCTGGCTGATTCAGTGTGAACATGGTTGGAGCACCTTCCGCCCAACTGGATTCAAAGTTGGGCGGACCTAAAGAAGATTTTCGTGGAAAACATCCAGGGCACCTACATGCATCTTGGTAACCCATGGGATCTCAAAAACTACCGATAGAAGTCTGAGGAAACTCTTTGTGAGTACATCTGGCGCTTCTCTCAGTAGTGCAATGAGCTGCCCAACATCACCGACGTCGACGTTATAGGAGCCTTCCTGTCCGGGACCACCTACGAGTCCCTGGTTCATAAGCTAGGACACAAGGGCTCACGAACCACCAAGGAGCTCCTCAACATCGCCACCAGCCACACCTCAGGTGAGGAGGCGGTCAGAGTAATTTTTGACCGTCCCAAGGGCAAGGCGAAGCGGGACGAGGACACCAGTGAAGGCGCATCCAACCGCCCCAACAAGAAGAAGAACAAGTAGTGGCATGAGGGCTCACTTGTGGCCACTGTCTACCACAAGGGGGTTAGAAGCCCGCTAAGGGTACCCCAGACCACTTCGAGAAGCTGCTCGAAGGGCCATGCTCAAACCATGCCTTCCTCGTCAAGCACCTATACAAAGACTATGCCCTCATGAAGCGGTTCCTTCCGGTGCCTCTAGTAAGAGGGAGCATAGGAAGGAGTCCAAGCCAGTGGTAGACGATGCCAAGGGGAAAGATGGTGGCTTTCTGATGCTGGATGGCTGCCTCATGATCTTTAGGGGGTCGGCGGCCTATGACTCCATGCACCGCCAGAAGCTTGCGCACCGCGAGGTCTATGCGACTGAGCCGGCCATGCCTTCCTTCCTCTGATGGTCAGAGTTCGTGATCACCTTTGATCGGACTGACCACCTAGAAAGCGTCCCATGGTCGGAAAGATACCAACTCGTGGTTGACCCAATTGTCGGCACGAAGAGGCTCACCAAGGTGCTGATGGATAGAGGCAGTGGCCTCAACATCATGTACGCTGAGACGCTCAACACCATGGGCATTGATCAATCACGCATCTGGCCAACCGGGGCGCCTTTCCACAACATCGTGCCCGGAAAATAGGCCGTGCCGCTTGGGCAGATCGATCTGCCCATCATCTTCGGGAATCCATCCAATTATAGGACGGAGACCCTTACCTTCAAGGTGGTCGGGTTGCATGGCACCTACCATGCCATCCTACGACATCCAGGCTACGCGAAGTTCATGGATGTCCCCAACTACACCTATCTAAAGTTGAAGATACCGGGTCCATGCAGGGTCATCACCGTCGGCACCTCCTTCTAGCGTGCTTACGAGTGCGAGGTCGAGTGCTGCGAACATGCCACGGCGATCGTCAAAGAAGCACCTGACCCTAAGCGGCCGACCAAGTCTTTTGAGCCCGTGGAGGGCACCAGGGAGGTCCTCATAGACCCCAGTAGCTCCGAGGGCAAAGTGGTGTGCATCGGCACCACACTTTCCTCCAAATAGGAAAGCGCGCTCGTCGACTTCCTCTGCGCCAATAGAGACATCTTTGTGTGGAGACCCTTGGACATGCCAGGCATTCTGAGAAAAGTCACCGAGCATGCCTTGAAGATCAGGCCAGACTCCAAGCCAGTGAAGCAGCGCCTATGTCACTTCGATGAGGAGAAGTGTAGGGCCATCAGCGAGGAGATTGCAAAGCTTTTGGTAGCCAGATTCATCAAGAAAGTGTATCACCCTGAGTGGTTGGCCAATCCTGTTCTTGTAAGAAAAAAGAGTGGGAAATGGAGAATGTGTGTTGATTACATGGGTCTCAACAAAGCATGTCCAAACGATCCATTTCCTTTGCCATGCATAGATCAAGTAGTCGACTCGACCTCAGGGTGCGAAACCCTTTGCTTCCTTGATGCGTACTTTGGGTACCATCAAATCATGATGAAAGAGTCCGACCAACTCACGACATCTTTCATCACACCGTTAGGATCATTCTACTACGTCACAATGACGTTTGGTCTAAAAAACACAGGGGCTATGCATCAGCGTTGTATGCTCAAGTGTTTCGGGGACCTGATCGAGCAAACTATTGAGGCCTACGTAGACGACATTGTGGTCAAGACCAAACAGGCTGACGAGCTTGTAGCCGACCTGGAGTAGACCTTCGTGAAACTCTGAGCAAATGACATCAAACTCAACCCCAAGAAATACGTTTTTGGGGTCCCAAGGGGTATGCTGCTGGGTTTTATCGTCTCCAAGCATGGCATCGAAGCCAACCCAGAGAAGATCTCAGCCATCACGAGGATGGACCTGATTTAGAACATAAAGGGGGTACAACGAGTTACAAGGTGCCTCGCCACGCTCAATAGTTTTATCTCATGCCTCGACGAACGAGGTCTCCCCCTCTATCGGCTTCTGAAGAAAGCCGACCATTTCGAATGGACACCCGAGGCCTAGGAGGCACTTGACAAGGTCAAGCAGCTCCTGACAAAGGCCTCGATCCTTGCCCCCCTGACCGATGGGGAACCACTCCTGCTCTACATTGTGGCCACCACGCAAGTGGCTAGCGCCGCCCTAGTGGTAGAGTGGGAAGAGGAGGGACACGCCCTCAAAGTATAGCATCACATGTACTTCGTTAGCGAGGTCTTGTCTGATTCTAAGACTCGCTACCCCCAAATCTAGAAACTCCTATACATCGTCCTTATCGCCATGAGAAAGTTACATCATTACTTTGAGTGACATCCGGTGATGGTCGTGACGTCCTTCCCCCTCGACGAGTGTTGGTGTTTGTTGACGTGTCACTTGTCTAAGTACTTAGCCACCTATTGTAAACCTATACCTCCTAACTTTACTAGGTTGTCATCCCTAGTGATGATGTCAGAGATATGTGTTGGTACTACATAGCATTACTACTAGAATAACACTAAGCAGTTCTTTATTAATTATGTGACTAGAGAGAATATATGTAAATCTATAAATGAAAAGTATCCGCAAGCACACAGATAATATACCATTGTAGTATTTTACCCAAGAGTATTCTAGGTATCGTTATTTATATTGTTACCACTAGGAAGGTCTAGCATGGACATGTATTGATAACTTATACTATTAAAGGAGAAATAAGCTATAGCTAATATTCTACTCACAACAGGGGTAAGTCATAAGATAAGAGATGTATAAATGATAAGTAATGAGAATAATGAATCACTCAGAGCACTCCTTTCTATAGCATTAGCATGGTCAGGTAGCATATTAGAGGAATAATTCCTAAGTCATTCTTAATTACAAGTCAAAGCATATATTTGATTAGTGTAATTACACCTAGTAATCATGGCTAAGATCATCATCATATCTACACATAAGGGATATTACTAAGGAAGATTGAGGGTAGAGCTCGTTCTACCGTTGTAATCGGACCCTACGTGCA
This sequence comes from Miscanthus floridulus, assembly GCF_019320115.1. Taxonomy (NCBI): domain Eukaryota; kingdom Viridiplantae; phylum Streptophyta; class Magnoliopsida; order Poales; family Poaceae; genus Miscanthus; species Miscanthus floridulus. The sequence goes on from NW_027098199.1 coordinate 22,841, forward strand.
CCTATATTTGGGGAGTAGACTACAAAGGACTCAACAGAAGTGTCACATCCGCAATCTACCACATGACCCAGAATATAGGGTGTATCTACAGGTAAACAACGTATAAGCACCACACTTACACAATGTCGACCACCCACCCCATGTACTTTAGAGTAAGCGCTATACGAACTTGTGCATAAACATAATGATAAACTAGCTATACTAAGTATATAATCAAAGTAGACATTGAATATCATAATGAAGAATATGAATAAGATGAACACTAAGATTGTCATAACAATTGTAACTAGCATATAAAAAAAATGGAGAAACAAGAGAGAGAGAGGGGTACTAAGTTTATACCAAACCACACTCTTGACAAGATCAGAAATCCAAGCAAAGTCCTGCTTGCCTCCCTCTAGATCTATCCTAACTAGCTATGCTATGGAGGAGGAGCTTTGAGGAGATTAGGGTTTCTGTCTTCTCAAATGACTTGATGACTTATGATTCCTAGGGGAGGCAGGGGCTAGATTATATAGCCCTGAGGGTCCAACGTGAGCCCTTGGATCAAACTAACTTAAGCAATGGTCTAGATGCATCCTCAAAGGTGGTGGGAGACCATCATATGAAGCTGGCTGACAGGTGGGCCTAGGAGGGCCGAACGGCCCCATCTACAGGCTAGGTGGCCCCCACCTATCAGGGGGTGGCCCTCTGCTTCGGTGACGTGGCTTCTAGACACTTCTAGAGTCTTCCCACGTAGGTACTACGATGGAACTCCATATTTTCCTTTGACGATTAGGTCCTCCTTAGCGGTTTTCTAATTAAACCCTGCTGGAAACACAGATTCACCAAAACTCATGGAATTTATTAGTTTAAACCCCTAAACCTTCATTGGTGATTATATTTATGCCCTTATACATGTTTAATTGATGGTTTATAATGGTTGTTAACTACCTTCAACAACTCCCCCAAGCTTACCTTTTGCTAGTCCCTTAGCAAAACTACACTTAGTAAATGGAATCTGGAGTTTAAGGATTTTGAAAACATTGAAGTAACGCCTCAAAAGTACACATGGGTTCAAACAAGAATTCTCCTCCGATATTAGAATAAACCGATCTGACTTTCAAACTTACCCATATTACCTTTTACCATAGGGCTTGTAGCCTTCACTTGGGTCTTGAGCAATTGAAAGACAGAACAATCAAGTCAAGCACTAGGTCTCAAGTTCTTTGCTCAACCATTATTCCAGAGTTTTTATATATTTTCAAAATAAAACTCAGAGCTTCTATTGTATGACTCTCTCAAGTCTCTCAATATATGTGGTATTTATGGATCCTCACCAAGGCAATAGTGATGTTATGCCTTTGTCTTCCTATAACTAAGGCTTATGTGGAGCTCATAGGAGTGAAGAAAGCATAAAAGAGCATACTTGCAATACATATATTGTAAAGTCAAACCTCAGATCCAAAGAGAGTTGAGTCATACAATCAAATCAGGATGTGCATGTGTATAGATGTATGGTGGATATATAAGGTGGCTAACCTAATTCTACTATGCTCATTCAAAACATATCTCTCATTTGAAACTTGGAAACAACTTTGCAAGAAAACAGGGGCTATCTTATTCATCTTCTTTTTCTTCTTCTCAGGCTGGCATCTGAGTACCCATTGTTTTAGTAATTTGGACACTTGTCTATTTTTTCTTATCTCTTTCTTTTTTATGAATAACTTTTGCGTAGCCACATGTTTCTTTTTTGCAACAGAACTTTTGAGAGATAGCAACAAGAACTTGGAGCATTTATTTGGTGGATATCCTATAGGGCATATTTTTAGTGTTCACTCCTAGTGTAGGAGTAAAATATTTTTGGGTGGATCTAGATGGAATGATATATTTTTGTGCCTACCCCTAGTGTAGGAGTAGTGCATATTTGGGTGGTTTGTACGTGATCTTGATTTCAAGAGCATGACAAACCTCTTATAAGGCATCAACAAAGCTTGACTAAACTCAATGCAAAACAAGCAACATATATGAGTGGGAGTTTTTCAAATCTAAATATCATATATGGCTCTAATAGGAATTCAAGCTTTGTCATATAGGAGTTCATCATGTAAGATTTTTATGTTTTTCGAAAGATAAATCTCTAGAACTTTAGTATCACTAGGAACAAGATAAACAACAGCTTAGACCTTCTCATATCATATCCGCCAATTACCTAGACTTAGATCAAGCATATGCTACCCACGAGTTTTCAGTTCAGAGTAAATTCTTATATCAAAACAATCATATCCAAAACTTGGAAGAATTCAAGGCTGAAAACTAGGTACTTGAAAGGAATTACGATAGAGCAACTAGCCAACATTTTCATTGCAAGAGATTATCCATAAAGCTCATTTATTTAACTCTTAAAAACAGAAAATTAGACACACACTTTTATTTTGTTTTTTTGTAATTTAAAATCTCACCTTATTGCAAGATAAATTTTTATTTTGTTTTAGTTTGTTATGCATCTTTTTATGACTTTAACAAATGTATATAAAACTCAAAGATAATAAAACCAAAAAGGGAAAGAAATACTTAGCTAGATACATGGGGGATGCTCTTCCCCCAAGTTGGATGTTGTCGGGGACCTAATACTGGGGTACCCTAGGAGGTGGAACCAATAACCATCGAACATTAAAAACTTCTGGACGGACAAGGACGCTGCTACGTTCCTTGCCCGAATGACGGAAGTTTGGTCCCGTCTCGCCCGACGCCTTTGGGCCAGCCCTGCCTCACCCGAGGGCTAAGGGCTAGTCTCCGCCTCACCCGACATCTTTGGGCCAGCCTCACCTCGCCCGAGGGCTAAGGGCTGGCCTCCGTTCCACCCGACACCTTTGGGATAGCTCCGCCTCACCCGAGGGCTGAAGGCTAGTCTCCGCCTCACCCGACGCCTTCGGGACAGCTTCGCCTCGCCCGAGGGTTGAGGGATAGACTCCGCCTCGCCCGAGGGTTGAGGGATAGACTCCGCCTCGCCCGACCCCTAGGGGGTTGGCTCAGTCACGCCCAAGGGATAAGGACTGGACTCTGTCTCACCCGATGACCGAGGACGAACCTCGCCCCATTCAATGTCCAAAGGCTGGTTTCATCTTACCTGATAACTTCTCCCCTGTTCCCTCATGATGATGGGTACAGAGCAAGACAAGACATTCAGGTCAACCACGGCTTCAAGGACCATACCCTACGCCCCGGTAGGAAAGGTACTGCCAGGGGAGCGACTGGACGGGTGCTTTAGACCCTTCGGGTGCCGTAGAGCCCAAAAGGTATTGTAGGCGTGTGCTCCTCGCCCTGTAGAGTTGTAGGCATCGCCTTCAGCTCTGGGACATAGAACCCAACGAAGATATATGACAACTGCTACACTCTAGAAAAGGATTTGCTATCTCCACAAATGACGGATATTCCATCACCACGCTATGGACCCAAGGGAGCGGCGCCCACTTCCTGACCCCTCAGGTCCACCAAATTAGAAGACCTTGCCCACGGCGCTACTCTAGACCCCGACCCTGCGTCCCTCTGACAGAGACTCATAGGAACCAGAAGGCATGCGGAGCAAGGCTGGGGGAGGCTCATAAGTTAAAACCACTGTACTACAGCCCGTACCCTACATAGGGCAGCATTCTATAACCGACCTGACATTCTACAGAGACATCGACAGTATTGTAGGCGCTTATCATCCTTCCACACCCATTAGAATGGGTAACCGAGCTGGGTAGACGTGAGCCACAAGGCTAGGTAGGGCACACATCCTAAGCCCTCACCCTTGTAAAGCCATCCCCTTCATCTATAAAAGGGGATGCGCTTCCTCCAACAAAAAGAGACCAAACGACACAACACACACACACACACAGTCAAGCTGCTACCAAGCTCTTAGCCTCCTTTCGACCCTTCCATCAGAGACTTAGGACCTATCCCTCTCTCGATCGTTTATATCCCCTACTATGAACCATTCACGATGCTAATAACATGAGCAGCAACAACTGGATGTAGGGATATTCAGCCCAAACCAGTATAAATCTTGTGTCACTTTAGCGCACCATCCGAGCCTAACGCGCATTACTATAAATTTACTTGCCGGTGCTTGTACGAAACACCGACAGTTGGCACGCCAGGTAGGGGGGCTTGTGCATTCCAAATTAGGCCTCGGATGGCCACCCACGCAATCAGCTGGGCCCCGGGCGCACATGTGTGGTTTAGCAACCTAGATTTCATCGTCACACTTGGAGGAGAACTGGCGCTGACCCACACGGCCGCCCAGTCTCTCCCTTCCATCAACCTCAGCCGTCTAAGGCCTGAGGGCCCGCCGGGCAACTCCCTTGGACCCCAGTTATCCAGGGAGGCCTCGCGCAACGTCGCCCTGTTTCCAGAAGGCCCCGTATGGAGCGCCCCGACAGTGTTTCTGTTTGGTCTCCGCAATGCTGCGGCGACCGCTGGCCACCTTCTGGCACTACGTATGGTTCAGCCACCCACGGACAGCGAGTTCATGGGGACGATTGAGCATGATACGGAGACTCTCTACGGGCTCCTCAATGAGGAGCCAGGATCGTTCTCCAGCTTGGACTCTAGTAGGGGGAGCCACCACCCTTCCAGGAATGCTTCATGGCGCAAACCTCCGAGGGGCACGTCGAAAGTGTCTCCGGGGAAGAGGTCACCCCGACAAAACAACCCTAACGGTAGATCTAGGGAAGAGACGGCCGCCCCCATCTCGCCTGGAGCAACTGAGGGCCCGTCAGCTAGAGATCGATGAGGTTGGGCAAGGGCTCGTCCGGGAGAGTACACGGACATCAATCGCGAGATTGAACGCTGCAAAGACAGGGGGCGCACGCGCGCCCCGGCCCGCACCATACACCAAAGGATCCTCACCGACGATGGGACCCTTCCTCACTTCGCTCGGGCGAGCCAAAACATCGCCGCAGCAACCACCTTGCTGCATGGCCTACCGGAGGCCACGACATCTGAGATCACCGCGCCCACCGAGAAATCCGCACGTTGCTCGAGCGTTGCGGCGGCGCAGCAAGCAAAAAGTTTGTTTGTCCCAATGACGCGAGCTCGACGCCAGCCAGCGAACGCCCTCGGTGTGCCCCACCAAGGACACATCCGTTCACCACAAACACCGCCAGGCGGTAGGGCACCCTTCACCATCCCGGGTGCATCAACGTTCTCAGCCATGATCATGATGTGCGCAGCACCATCGACGGCCCATAGGTGCGTCCACGGCGACGCAGGAGAGGCGGCCCGTCTGTGGCTACCATCCCCGGCGCGGCGGACGCTACGATAGCGGTGAGGACCGAAGCCTAAGCCCTGGCCTGCTAGGCCCTCAGGCCTTTGACGGACATATCCTCTACGCTGCGTTCCCCCTAAGGTATCGACCGCCTACCAACATCCCTTAAATATTATGGCGAAACAAATCCCTAGGCTTTGGCTCAAAGACTATCGGTCTTGCATGTCAGGCGGATGGTGGCGAGTGATGACAATTTCATTATTCGCAATCTCCCGCTGTTCTTGGCAATTGGCACGAGCATGGCTGGAGCACCTACCGTCCAACGCCATTCAAAGTTGGGCGGATCTAACGGAGATCTTCGTGGGCAACTCCAGGGCATGTACAAACGCCCCAGAAACCTGTGGGACCTCAAGAACTATCGCCAGAAGGCCGATGAAACCCTCCACGGGTACATCTGGTGCTTCTCTCGGTAGTGCAACGAGCTCCCTAACGTCACCAACGCCGACGTAATAGGAGCCTTCCTATCCAGGACAACCTATGAATCCCTGGTCCACAAGCTAGGATGCAGGGGCCCATAGACTACCAAGGAACTCCTAGACATCGCCACCAATCACGCATCTAGAGAGGAGGCGGTCGGAGCCATCTTCGACCGCTCTGACAGAAAGACGAGGCGGGATGAGGACGCCGGCGAGGGCGCCTCCAACCGTCCCGCCAAAAGGAAAAATAAGAAGCAACAGCGTGACAACTCGCTCATGGCCGCTGCCGACCGCAAAGGTGGCCGAAAGCCCACGGAGGGCACTCCAAACCACTTCGAGAAAATGCTCGAGGGGCCATGCCCAAACCATGCCTTCCTGGCCAAGCATCTATACAAGGATTGCGGCCTCATGCGCAAATACTTGTCCGGGGGCCTTAACAAAGGGGAGCAGGGGAAGGAATCTATTCCCACCACAGATGACACAGAAGAGAAGGATGACGCCTTCCCAATGCCGACCGATGCCCTCATGATCTAGAAGGATCAACGGCCTATGACTCCAAGCGCCGCTAGAAGGTCGCGCGTCGTGAGGTCTATACAACCAGACCGGCCACGCCTGCCTTCCTCTGGTGGTCGGAATCCACCATAACCTTCGACTGGACAGAGCATCCGATCGTCGGTCCAAAGCAGCTCATGAAAGTACTAATGGACAGAGGCAGCGGCCTCAACATCATGTACGCCAAGACGCTCGATGAGATGGGCGTCGATCGAATGAACCTCCATCCCATCCGAGCGCCTTTCCATGGCATCGTGCCTGGTAGGCAAGCCGTGCCACTGGGGCAGATCGATCTGCCCATCACTTTTGGGGATCGGTCCAATTACCGGACTGAGACCCTCACCTTCGACGTAGTGGGGTTCTCGGGGACTTTCCACGCCATCCTAGGACGACCATGCTACGTGAAGTTCATGGCTGTCTCCAACTATACATACCTTAAGCTGAAGATGCCGGGCCCCTATGGGGTTATCACCATCGGCACCTCCTTCCAGCGCGCTTACGAGTGCGAAGTCGAATGCTGCAGTCACGCATCCGCAGTCATCGCCTCCAAGGACTCGCCACCCTCAGGGAGGAGGTTGCCGAAAAAACACCCGACGCCAAGAAATCAACCGGGTCGTTTGAATCAGTAGAGGGCTCCAAGGAGGTCCTCGTGGACCCCAGCAGCTCCGAGACTAAAAGGGTACGCATTGGTACTGCGCTCTCCTCCGAAAAGGAAAGCGTGCTCGTCGACTTCCTCCGTGATAACAAAGACATCTTTGTGTGGAAACCCTCAGATATGCTAGGCATCTCGAGGGAGGTCGCCGAGCATACCTTAAAAATTCACCCAGGCTCCAAGTCGGTGAAGCAATGCCTACATCG